>NC_082404.1:4528601-4593601 GCF_031168955.1 Gadus macrocephalus | reverse complement strand
CCCTCTCCTCCCAGAGCCATAGCTCAGGTTCCCTCTACCTCCCAGAGCCATAGCTCAGGGCTGAGGTGGCTCAGGACCTACGTGTGGCATGGGGACTCTGACGTTGGCCAGCATGGCCAGGGAGCTGCGGTCGGGCCTGGCCATGGGCCCTGGGGGCAGCTGGGCCACCTGGTAGCTGGGGGGCACCGGCACACGCAGCAGTTCAGCGATGGCCAACATGAAGCGAGGGATGTTCTGGACACGGGGGAGGAGGAGAGGATGCAGAGGTTGCAGCTCAGGTCAACTTGTTTCACATCAGTTTTTGGAACCGCGTTTCAGTTTGGATAGGACTTCAAACAACAAAATAAAAGTCTACTGTGTTGAATAAGTATTTGGATAGCAGTAGGGTCAGTGGTTACCTGAGCCGCGATGGAGTTCAGCGTTATACCGATGGACACCAGACCAGTGTTTGAACACGAGGGCGGTCCCAACTGGCTTGGCTCAGCCTTGATCTCCTGCTTTATCGCCGAGCCTGGACACACGCACACAATGAAAGGACATTTATTAACTAGAAAATGCATTTCCTGAAGAAAATGCGGGGAGTGCTGTAGTACAAAGTGAGGTTGAAAATATGTTTTTATAAAGCCACATAGATTAAGTCATAAAGAAACGTTAAATGGCTTAAATCAAGTGAGGGGATTTGAACAAAAGTTCAAAAGTCTAAATGGAGTAAACAATGTAAACATGCACACCACTTAAGAAATGTAAATGGTTGGAAACCAATAAAGTCACACCTGAATGAAAAGCGCAAAGCATTGCTAAAAATGCAGGAATGTAAAATGAAGAAGATGAACTGAAGAATCTGAAAGGTCAAATGTATTGCCTTGCACTGCTGATGTGTGAGAATAGCCAGCCGGTGCTCGCTATTCTGATCTGGCAACACTGCTGACGACTTCACGCTCCAGCGTCAACGTAAATCAATGAGACCAACTGAAAACGAAGCCGGTATGAAACTAAGTACCAGAGGACGGCTCTGCTGTCCTCCCATTGACTCCTAGTACCGTATTTTCCGCACTATAAAGGCGCACCGGAGTAGCCTATAAATCGCAGCAGCTAAATTGAATGATGTGTACATATATAAGCCGCACTGGACTAAACCGCAGGTGTTTAAATGTTTAATTACCATTAGGGCTGGCCCGAATGCCAGTTTTCAGGCTTCGAATACTCGTTGGTTTTTCCGAGCGAATATTCGAATACTCGTTCCAGAAGAAAACACCATCAATAACAACATTAATAATCCCAATATACTCCCTGGAACCGATTTTGACGGCATCAGCATATTTTGTTGAAGATTTTATAGCTTTTGAACGTTAATTAGTAGGCCTAAGTAGGTTGAAGTTACTTGTTTTTCACCGTGAAAGCGAACAGCTGTTGTTCTGTTCCAAATCAGCTGTCCTTTGCCAGCTCAGCCCTTACGGGAGCTTTTCAATTCATCCTGGAACGCGCATCTTTTCAGGGACTTTGTACAATAAATCCATAACAAATACAGAATATTGATTGTCTTATGTGTCCATATTATATCCATTATATTGTCCGGGTATTCCCAAGACGCTCACGCTCTGCAGCAAGCCAGTCACAGTTGGCGCAGCGCTGTACAGCGAACGTAAACAAACAACTAAGCTAAGGTTAGCAATTCGCTAAGTATTACTTTTCCTCCCGAGATCCCGCTAATGTTGTGTTATAAAGTAAAGGGAAACAAGGTAGGCCTATCTATTCTTCCTCCACCTCTCTCGCTTCTCTGCTTGGTGTCGCTGACGCTTATAGTTTGCCTCCCTCGCTCTGGTAACTTCACGTACGTGGAAAAAAAACAACGAAGCTCAGAATACTGATTTAAGCTTCGAATACAAATTTTCCGAGTGGCCGTTAGCTAAAAGTATAAAATATTTAACATTTTTGAAAAGATGCGGGCGATTCCAAGCTATCCTGAACATTTTAAAATATTTCTCTAGGTGAGAAATTGAGGAAGGAGATAGGTCCCAAAGTTTGTAGAGAATATTAAAGAGGAACGAAAGAATAAAACTTAATAAAACTGCATGCAGCACTCACCTAATAACCAACACACACACACACACACACACACACACACACACACACACACACACACAGTCGCTGTCTGAGGACTTACCTTTCCCCCAGGCGCAGGGCATGATGGGTATTGTAGGCGAGGCGCAGGGAGAAGGCTGCTCCAGCTTGACGTGGGAGAGGTCCGGGTAGCGGCTGACCTCCATGTCCGTCTCGCACTCGGGAGAGGAGGACGGGACGTAGCCCTCGGGACTGTCCCTGTTCTTGTCTCGGCCCGCGCTCAGCTCCTGGACCCTACACACGCACACAGAGCAGACATCAACACCAACACCCTTACGTAGCTAGCCTGGAGAGACCATCCGATCTCACAAGTTCACATTCTGTTGCTCTTCAACTCTTCCTCGGTCCTGTTTAAAGCCATTTACAAAATCCAAAAAAGGACCAATCAGCGATCCGGGAGGGAGTTCCGGTTCATGATGAACAAGGAGTATTCTGCCGTACTAAAACAGAAAGGCAGCTCCTAGGGAAAGTGGAGCAATTTACTGCGCATTTACCAGTTTATATCCAATATTGACTAAATAACTATGTAAAAGCATGAAAGACTTTTCTTGGAGAAGAATATGTTGGTGCTTCCACTTTCAACCAGATTCGGCTTGAGAAATAGAGTACGAGGCCAGACTCTGAAGCCCAGACTGATATCCATGGTGAAATGCAAACGGGAATATCATGAGGAAGCAGCTACCTGAGCTCCTCCTGGTTGGTGTGGGGGGGCGTCGGCAGGGAGGCGGGCACGTCCACGGTCTTAGAGGCGTGGTTAAGGCTGAGAAGCTCCTCCCCTTTCTGCTTCACCGCTGACAATCCTTTCGCTGGATGGAAAAAGGGCGAAAGATAAAAAGGACATTTAAACGATTTCATTTGAAACAAGTTACTGCAAATATATCAATCTCAATACAAGTATACTTCATAGTAATCTCGGATCCAGCCTTGCTACCATGTTATAGCAGAACATCTGGGGAGAGACCATATGGGCCTAGAGGATGCAAGGGGAGGTGGTACACCTCGTTTACAGTTTCATTATAGAGATATTGTACTAAAGAAAACTCATCGTGCTAGCAAGGCTTTCAGAAGCCAATTTTAATAAATGTATTCCTATAGTAGCCAGTCTACAAGGTGTTGATCTTAAACCTTCAGACACTTCTGTACAGTTTACTACTGCTGGTCAAGTTTGTGTTCTGCAATTACACCCTTACTTCTCCGGCAACATGATTGGTCAAAAACAAATACGAAGTGAAAGAGAGTGAATCGCCCGGTACACCAAGATCTGAGCTTGTCTGCCATCAGACTATCCGCGAGACTTGATAGTTGGTGTAGTGATGCATCATTGTGTTGTGGGGTTTGGTACAGCGGTGATGACGGGTTGAGTGTAGCCCTCACCCTCCTGCTCTCTGAGCGCTGCCTTGGTCCTGACCAGCTCGTCGGTGGTGGCGAAGCCGTTGGCCAGCTTGTGGCGAGCCACCGGCGGAGGGGTGGGCGGCAGGGAGGCCGGGGGGGTCGGCGGGTTACTGAGGTTGTTCTGCTGGTGGGGGGGGGGGGGGGGGGGGAGGAGTCACTCAATGCTGTGTGTACTCAAGCTACACATATTATATTATTATAGGGCTCGTACATCGGAATACATCATAGGTTGTTTTGTTGGCGATTCTCCACCATTTTGCACTCAAGAGAGTTCTGCTAGTGTTACCTTTATCAACGTAAATATAACGTAACCAGAGCTAATGAAAACCATGCATCAACACGTGCATGAGAAAGAAGGACCGTCTTCCCATAATTACAAATCCTTTCACGATCAATATCTGAACAGTAATCAAACAGGTCAGTCCCCCAGGTCATCATGGTAGTACAAGTCTACAGAGCGGTCATTGAGAGTGTGCCAACATCCTCTCTCACGGTCTGGTTTGCCTCTGCGTCAGCCCGCGCATAAGCCAGGCTACAAAGAGTCGCCCGGGCAGCAGAGCGGATCATCGGCTGCCCCCCGCCCCCCCCATCATGGACCTCACAGCTCCAGGACCATTAACAGAGCTGTGAAGATTGCGGCAGACTCCTCTAATCCTGCCAATAGTCTGTTTAATCTTCTCCCCTCTGGGCAGCGGTACAGAGCTATAATGTCCAAAACATCACGCCACCTCCACAGTTTTTCCCCCAAGCAATTGCCCTCCTAAATAACTATTAAACTTGGACTTGCTCATGGTACTGTTTGTCCTTGCATTGTGTTTTTGTCTTTCTGTTTTACTGTGTGTTGCCTGCAAGGAGAAGACCAAAACAAATTCCTAGTATCTGTATACATGGCTAAATAAAGTTGAAGTTGAACAATTAACAAAAGATCATTGCTACAAACACAGTAAATAACATTCCAAAGCTCTGATGCTTCTATAAAAGAAGCGGCCATCGTGATGTTACATTACGGTGTACAAGCTCAGTGAACGCAGGGGGAGACACATATCCTAGGGATAAGATTAGAATGAGAAGCATTCATATTATCCATGTGCACAGATGCGCATTTAAGGAGCGACATGATCCGCAGTAGTATCAGAACAGCAGCAGCAGTAACAGTGTTGTCCAGCCCATAATAATGGCATCCCAGCGACGGTACCTTGTAGATGAGCTGAGAGTAGTAGTCCGTCACCCCGTCCAGGGACGCGCTGCCGAAGGAGCCCGTGAGCCGGCTGTCCCGGTCCAGGTTGGAGCTGCCGAACGGGGGGAACAGAGACACGTTCACCCCCATCACCGGCTCCATCAGAGGGAGGAGGGAGAGCTGCTGTAGCCACAGGCACAAAGAGACAGATCACACACCACATTATCAACAGCACTCCAACAAAGCTTTGTCCCTACAGCCGTTAGACCGCAAACAGGCTTCTACAACCAAATGGCTTTTAGCAAGTGTTGGATTTGTGGAGCATTGATTCGAAATGGTTGCAAGGCTATTATTACTGTTGTTGAAAAACAGAGTGCCGCCATGGAACGCCAATTGACCAATCAGAACCACTTACGAAAAACATTGCAAAACATTCTCTATAGATATGCCACAGACAACCGTATCTACCTGTTTGACTTGAGTCATCAGTGTGTCCGTGTTCGAGGAGTATAGCACGCCCTCCTCGTCCTCCTTCTTCCTCCTCTTGGCCTTCAGGGGAACCTTCTCCTTCTCCATCTTGCCCGGCCTCTTACAGCGCTGCTGCTGCTGCTGCTTTCTCTTCAGGCTCTCCATCAGCTCAGCGGTGCCACCGCCCTCCAGCACCTGGGACACACGCACAGCACCAGTTGTAGTGAGAACCTTTATTAATAGAAGAGACCCATCATCCATGACGCATCAATGCTGGTGGTAGTCTCAGAGCCGCCCTTTCTATGCAAACGTCAGACACACAGCGTGGATTCACTTTGGGAACAACAGCATGCTTCTTAGGAAGAGGTGTTGATTGACAAGCAAAGAGTGACCCATCACAGGCCATACTGCAAGACAAACATGATTTAAAAAGTGTTTTACGATATTCATCAGCGGAAAGGAATAAGCCGATTGATTCATTATTACAATAAAACCTGATACGTCTGTCACACCGGAGCTACGCCTGCATTTCTGGGAATGACAAGGTTGATAGCCAATGACAACAACAAGAAGCTGCCTGGCTTAACTGGCTCAGTGTATCAGACATTAAGGGCCGGTCACATGGTGACGTAGCGCTCAGTGTGTCAGACATTAAGGACCGGTCACATGGTGACGTAGCGCTCAGTGTATCAGACATTAAGGACCGGTCACATGGTGACGTAGCGCTCAGTGTATCAGACATTAAGGACCGGTCACATGGTGACGTAGCGCTCAGTGTATCAGACATTAAGGACCGGTCACATGGTGACGTAGCGCTCAGTGTATCAGACATTAAGGACCGGTCACATGGTGACGTAGTGCTCAGTGTATCAGACATTAAGGACCGGTCACATGGTGACGTAGCGCTCAGTGTATCAGACATTAAGGACCGGTCACATGGTGACGTAGCGCTCAGTGTATCAGACATTAAGGACCGGTCACATGGTGACGTAGTGCTCAGTGTATCAGACATTAAGGACCGGTCACATGGTGACGTAGTGCTCAGTGTATCAGACATTAAGGGCCGGTCACATGGTGACGTAGCGCTCAGTGTGTCAGACATTAAGGACCGGTCACATGGTGACGTAGCGCTCAGTGTATCAGACATTAAGGACCGGTCACATGGTGACGTAGCGCTCAGTGTATCAGACATTAAGGACCGGTCACATGGTGACGTAGTGCTCAGTGTATCAGACATTAAGGACCGGTCACATGGTGACGTAGCGCTCAGTGTATCAGACATTAAGGACCGGTCACATGGTGACGTTTGACGGAGTGCTCTATGCTTGTGATCTCAAAGACTTTGCAAGGCAATCGCCATCTATTAAAGGGGACTTATTATACCACCAGGTGTGAGTGTGATTAGCCTTACAAGCCGTTTCGAAAATCGGCCTAATATGACATCACTAGTGGGTGTGTCCACCTAGATCTGTGCTGGATAGATGAGCAATGTTTACTTCAGTCCACTGGGTAGGCTGGTAGATAGATCTATCCAGCACAGATCTAGGTGGACACACCCACTAGTGATGTCATATTAGGCAGATTTTCGAAACGGCTTGTAAGGCTAATCACACTCACACCTGGTGGTATAATAAGTCCCCTTTAAATCGAGGGTAGGCAATTTATTGTAGAAGCGGTCCCGAAGTCCAGAGACCATGGTCCAAAAACGACATTAAGGCCCAATCCCATTTCTACCCCTCACCCCTTCCCCTTCCCCCTCCCCATTGTTTTGAGGGGGTAAGGGGAAGGGGGGAAGGGGAAGGGGAAGGGGAAGGGGAAGGGGAAGGGGAAGGGGTGAGGGGTGGAAATGGGATTGGGCCCAAGAGTCCTGCTATCTGCCTCCCTTACCAGGCTGTTATGTGACCCAGGCCCGGCTGGGCCCTCCTCTTCCTCAGACCGCAGGCTGTCATTGGACAGCTGGCGGCATGTGGGCGGGGCCTGGGCGGCAGCAGAGGCCTTGTCCTTCAGGAGGTGTCTCAGAAGCTCCTTCCCTGCGTCGCCGGCCACCCCTCCGTGTAGAGGAGAGGAGGTCATCTGTCCTCCGTTCTCTCTCTTCAGCACGCCTCCTCCACATACTGCGCCTTCCACGTGTTCCTCCTGGAGAAGAGGACAGAGGTTACGTCCTCTAAGATACGTTTACGCACCCACCTGGCACGTCATAGCTTGGCTATATGTAATACGCAAACACATGTTTACACGACCAGACATTATTTTGTAAGCAAAGTAAAACTAACGTAATAATGAAATAAAGACCATTCTAATAACGACTCAACAGGGTTCTGGACACCTAATGTTTGATCATTAGAGACACACAGAGATGGCTGGTCATGAATGTTGCTCAAATGACTTCACTGCCAAATGTAAAGTTGTGTGGCCCTCCAGGGGTCTTTCAGTAGAGCCTCCGTTAACAGTCCCATATGTGGTGCGACACCCAGGACGATTAAGGGAGTGTGAGTGGGGACAGCGTCCTCACCTTGACTGCCAGAGCGGCTCCGGCCAGCTGCCTCTCCAGCTCCGTGGAGGAGGCCAGGCCAGAGCTCTGGTGCATGAAGAAATCAGCCTGCTCCATGTTGCCCCGGGTCGGGGTGGAGCAGGAAGTGTCCGAGACGGCCGGGGTGGTGGGAGCGGTGACGTCGTCGGAGTAGGACGACAGCGGGGTCCTGGCCCCGGTGGCGTCGTCTCCGTCCCTCTTCCTGTTCCTCTTCTTCTTCTGTTTCTCCTCCGGGAGGATGTCAGAATAGAGCTGCATGAGGGAGGCGGAGGCCTCCTGGCTGAAGGGGTGGCGATGGAGATCGGGCTGGGGCGCGGCCGTCCCTGCTCCTCCTAGCCCAGGCGGACGCACCTGTCCTTGGGCCGCGGGGCCGGCGGGGCCAGGGTGTCTGGGTCTGGTCTGGAGGAGGGGTCTCGTCATGTCTGTGTTTCCTTGGCCGACCTGGGGCCGGAGTGGCATCGGGCTGTGGCCTGGGGGCACGCCGTAGCCCTGCTGGAGGGGGACCTCCTGCTGCTGGGGGGCCGCGGAGCCCGGAGGGGACTGAAGGAAGTCCTGCGGTAGCTCCGAGCTGAAGAAGGGCATCTGGGAGAGGCTCTCCCCACCGGGGGGAACCCCTGGGCCAGCTTGACCACCAACTCCAGACGCAGGCCCGGGAGGAGGCCCGTGGCGAACCACAGAGCTCAGTGAGGGGCCGGGCCCCATAGCGGCCCCGGGCCCCATAGTGGCCCCAAGCAGGCTCTGCTGCTCCAGCACCAGTCTCTGCTGCATGGCCCGATGACGCTCCACCTGGGGACAAATGAGGCCAGTTAACATCTCTGCCTATTGGCACCAGTAGTAGACGACAGAAGTACATGGACATATGTCTGACAGCACAGATACCCACTCCACACACACATATACTGAACACTATAGAGAGAATAACTATGTATATATATATAAATATATTTATATATACAAATATAACTATATGTGCAGAGTAACTGCACCTCTTGCATGAGCTGGACCCTCTGTCTCTCCTGCTGTTCTCGGAGTCTCTCTCTCCTCTCTCTCTCCTGGAAACCTTCACTGAACGGGTTGTTGTCGTCAAAGTTTACCTGGAGGAGACGGTAGTGAGAAGTTACCTCTCCAAAGAGCTGCTCCGTACTAACACGAGAGGGGGCCTCAGGGCGCGACTAACGGATACACTGTGGTACCGAGGAACTGGAGGAAGACCAGGTAACTAACCAGGGACACGGCCTGACCACCCTCCCCCATAGGGCTCCCCCCCTGACTGCCTGACCTGATGGGGGAATCGCGCAGTTACCTGTCGGGCTGCGGCTCCGTTTGGACCCGCCGCTCCAGGGGATCCTCCGGCAGCCTGGGGGGCTTGGGGTGACGCTGGGGGAAAGCTCGCCCCAGATGGAGTCCCCATGCCAGGGGTCATGCCCTGGGCCGGCGGGCCATGTGGCTGGGGGGCGTTGGCCACCGCTGGAGGTATCTGGCCGGGCATCCTTTGGCCGATGGGTACGCATGGACGCACGGCTGCGGGGTTCCAAGCCGCCGGTGGGCTTTGCATTGTCGGTCGTTGGGTGGGTGTCCCCTGGTGGGCCTGCATGGGCATCAAGGGCTGGCCCAGGATGGGCTGGCCAACAGTGGGCGCCGCAGGTGGAATCATAGCAGGCTGCTGCTGCTGTTGTTGTAGCTGCAGCTGCTGCTGTTGTTGTTGTTGTTGTTGCTGCTGCTGCTGCTGCTGCTGCAGTTGTTGTTGCTGCTGCTGCAGTTGATGCTGTTGTTGCTGCTGCTGTTGTTGCTGCTGCTGCAATTGTTGATGCTGCTGCTGCTGCAATTGTTGTTGCTGCAATTGTTGCTGCTGTTGCTGCTGCAGTTGTTGCTGTTGTTGATGCTGTTGCTGATGCTGCTGCAGTTGCTGCTGCTGTTGCTGCTGCAATTGCTGCTGCTGTTGTTGATGCTGCTGCTGTTGTTGCTGTTGATGCTGCTGTAGCACCCTTTGTTGCTGCTGTTTGGTTTTGTATTCGTCGATCAACTCGGCGTGATCTTTCTGCTGCTTTCGGATCTGCGCGGGAGAAAGAGGGGAGTAGAGGGTAAGTTTGGGTGTTCGGTCTTTGGGTTCCTCTAGCGACGCAGTCAGTGGTGGTGCTGGCTGTGCTGCCCCAGGCGCGCGGTTACCTGCTCCAGCTGTTTCTGCACCGCCGCCTGCTGCTGGGTGATGCCTCGGAGCTGGGTGAGCTCGTCCTCGGTGACGGGCCGGCCGGCCTTCTTGGCGCTGCGCTGCTTGGCGGACATGGCCCTCTTGGCCTTGCGGTGGCCGGCGATCTGCTGCTCCAGGTAGCCCTGCTGCATCTGCAGGAGGTGCTGGGTCTCCTCCAGCCACTCCTCGTACTGCCGGCGCTCTGCCTCGTCTGCGCACGCACACACACACACACACAGGGGATCTTTAGGTTCCGTCACGGCTCTTCTGTTGCCGTGTCTTCGTCATGCTTAAGGAACAGAATGTGGATTCAGGGATGAGAGCCCCTCATTAGAATCTACAAAAGCATTTGAGAATTTAAAAGTGTGGACATATATTGTTTGCAATACAATTCTGACAGATAGATCGCCACTCTGTGTAACCAAGTGTGGCTCAATGGCGTCTGGGCGGACTAACCAAACTCAAGGGAGAATGACGCGATACTTACTGACAAACCCAGGGGCGAAACTGGGAGGGGTAGGCCGGGCCAACTGAGGCGTGAGTTTACCATCCTGACAACGGAGAAGGAAACAACACAGGATGTTAGCCGGATGGTATGTACGGAGGACGTCACCTGGTGGACGAGGAATGGGCTAGGGGGACATGACTCACCTGTCCCAATATTTGTGGAGGTTGAGACGGCCGTGCAGGCGGCTGGGACCCTGGGTCCTGTTGGAATCTGGGATGGAGTGCATTCAGGTACATTTAATGAAAGAAGATACCATAGTCTGATGGCCGTAACTTGAGTTGACCTTTCCCATATTATTTCATGTTCTTCTGCAACAACGCAAGCCATTATCTTTATTCAGAAATAATCTTCAACTGTAGTACCTGTTGATGGCCATGGGGTTGAGGCCCAGACTGCCCTGACTCATGACCTTGTTGATACCCTGCAGAGCCACCATCTTAGCCTTCATGATGGGGTCTGAGATCGAGTCAAATTCTGGAATAAAAAGACACACAAACGCATACAGACGCACAAACATGACCCACATGCACATTAACAAACACATACATGCAAGTTCTTACAAACCCACATTGGTCTCAGCATACAGAAACATGCATAAGCTACGGTGACTAGGTGAAATGACTAGGTGAAATGACTAGGTGAGGCAGTGAAAGTTTGTGCTCCGTCGGTCTACAAAGGCTTCTCTATTGATTGGGGGAAGTGAATTGTGATTTGTCTTGTGAGGGGTTTTTGTGCTTCTAATAACGCAGATATTTAAAGCAGCTTTAAGTGATTTGTGAACACTTGGGGGGGGGGGGGGGGGGGGGAGGGGGTGGGGGCAGACATAACCAAAAGGATCTATAAACAATAAAAACAAATATACCCTAATAACCTCCAACTACAAGGACTACAACCACTCATCTAACTCCACGTCGCCGCGCCCGACAAGGGGATCTACCGCTTAAAGCCGAGTCCTTGTGCCATTCCTGATGCTCACCCAGGCTAGGCGGCAGTGTTTCACAGGTGGGCCTCTGGCGGATCATAGTCTGCATCTGTCTCTGCTGCTGCTGCTCGTGTCTCTCCTGGTCCAGCAGGTCCTGCAGGAGCAGAGGCTGCTCCCCCAGGAGGAGGGGCCTGTGGCCCTGGGACAGGGGGGGCGGGCCCTGGGACAGGGGGCCCTGCTGCTGAGCACTGAACAGGGCCTGATTTGGAACCTGGGGCTGGGGTTGTGGCGGCATCCCCGCCTGAGGAGGCAGGGTCTGAGGAGGGAGCAGTAGGTGGGGGGGAGCGGGGTGGGGCATAAAGCCCCTCTGCTGCTGCTGGTAGACAGATGGTTGTCCTGGAGACAGGAGAAAGAGTTTTTTTTTTTTTTTTTGATGATGATTTGATGTTTGTTTGTTTGTCGTTTCATGAAGATGCGTTCCTTTTCCCTCCTTCCCCAGTTGTTTGGACGGGTCTCCTACTTTGAGCTGCTGCGACCTACCTGCTGGCGCGGGGGGGATTCCGTAAGGAACGGGGATCCCGGACCCTGCATGTTCCTGGCCTTGGACACCAGGTCCACCCCCTAGTCCGGCTCCGGTCTGCTGAGAACCAGGCCCTTCCAACTTCTGGAAGACCAAAAATATAAAATAAAAAGTGACGATAACAAAACAGATCAACATAAATGATTGATTCTCAGCATCTTTTGAGCTGAAATGAAAAATATGCTGTTCACTAGGTTCCACGGTCAGTTAAGTCAGCATCCATCACCAAAATAGGTAACACTGATGAAAGCCCTTGCATTTGAGGCATTATGATGTTAGACACTGGGTGTTGGGAGGGACAATGGTTACATCTCTGGGGAAATGTTGCTTATCGCCAATGGTGTCGCCAAAGAGAACAAAACTTATTTTGTTTCCTCTTTCGAAGAACCTTCAAGTGCATCACTGTAACATGAACCAAATCAAGCAAATATTTATTGAGACTCCTGACATTTAGAACAAGGACGAAAGTGTTTTGTTATAAAGATGTAACGCTCGTAGATGGACAGCTGTGCTTGTTGTTGTCTGCTGGTGACAGAGAGGGAAGCTACCTTGCAGTGGGCCATGGAGGAGCCAGGCTGAGAGGAGCCCTGGTACAGGCCTGCAGGCTCACTGCCCTGGGCTCTGCTGGACGTCATGGCAGCGAGGGGGTTGTGGAGGGACAGGCAGTCCCTGCCGCTCTCCATCTTGATGCTGTCCTGCCGCGTGTTGGTCACCTGGAGCTCGGAGACCTCCTGTTTGACCTGGCCCGGGCTGTAGCCCTGGACCTCTGGCTGCCTGGAGACCCCCGCCCCGTCGTCCTCCGCGACCTCCTCGTTCTTCCCCTTGAGCGCCCTGCTGTGGGTCTCCTCCGCGGGGTCGCTCAGGTCCAGGTCCTCGTTGAACATGTCCTTCTTGTCCTCCAGGTTCAGCTCCGGGTCGGCGTAGGCGATGAGGTCAAACTTCCCGGAGAGCAGGAAGTCGTCCAGGTGGAGGTCGTTGGGCCCCAGATCCAGCTCCTCTTTTCCTGGGGTCGGTGAACAGATGGCAATGTGAACAATCTGTATTTGATCATATCCTTCATCCCCAGCCATTCAACAGGGATGATAAAAATAATATAACCCAGTCGGAGTTCCCCAGAATCAAACGCGGAAACATATGGCCAACAGGGATGACTTCCTACCGTCCTCTGGGTCTAGGTTCAGGTTGAGGTCCACCAGGTCTTTGACCTCCACGTCTTCCAGGTCCTTCACCGCCGAGTCCTCTCCCTCTAGGTGCTCCTCCATCCCGTCACCGCCCGGCAGCCCCGTGTCGCCGCCCTGAGACATGTTGCCGTGGTGACCGAGCGGGGGCTGATGCTGGTGCTGGTGGGCCACCAGGCCCTGGTGTTGGTACAGCAGGTCCATGCCAGACATTCCCGCCGGGACGGCCTGCTGGCTGTGGGGGTTCTGCTGCTGCGGTTGCTGCTCCATGGGGCCGCCCATCGGGTAGGGCAGCCTGACACGGCTGTCTGGAGCCCGGTGCCTCAGCTCGATGAAGGGCTGGCCCATGATGCTGTGCTGCTGCAGAGGCAGGGCGTGGGACAGGAAGGGCTGGGGAACCCCTGTTGGGTGGAGAAGGTCAAGGACACATGTTATTATCATGACGGACTGCAGAAATCCCACACAGTGGAAAGACATTTTTAAATCTAAACCCTTCCTCAAAATGTCACTATTGCGTTGATCGCATTTCTCAGCTTGAGTTCTAATTAAACCAATCAGCTCTCAAGCATCGTCTACCCACCGGTCATCATCAGGGGCCGCGGCTGGTTTGCCAGTGCGGTGATGGGTCGGATGCCGGAGAAGTCTCCGGGCATGGGTCGTCTGATCTGCCCCGGCAGGCCTTCAGGGGGGATCTGAGCAGCGCCGGGCAGTGTCTGCTGGGCAGCGCGCAGAAAGGGCTCCCCTTGAACCCCTGGGAAGCCAAACCTATGGGAAGAGTCGGGGGGTCCATGAGATACCTGTCCAGCTTCCTGGTAATAGAGACATTCGATTGTCGCCGCGTTGCCTGTGCTCACCTCATGTTCTGGGGCCGGAGCCCCATGTTAGCCATGTTGGGCATGTTGGCAACGGCACCCATCCTAACAGGCTGCCGAAGGTAGGGGCCCTCGTTAGTGGGGAAGGGCCCGGGGGCCCTGATGGCCTGGGGTCCGGCCCGGCCCGTACCGGGGTAGGGGGGAGGAGGGCGGCCGAACAGGTCCGGCTGCATCGCCGCCAGCACCGACTGGTCCTCTTGGGACCAGTGGCGAGGGGTGGTCTGACCAGGTCCAGTGGGACCTTGGGGGGAGGCGGGGGGAGCAGCGGGGGGCCTGGCGGGTCCCGAGGCCTGTTCCTGAAGCCCCTTCTCCTGCCGGAGGGCCGTCTTCTGCTGCTGCTGCCTCAGGATTAGCTGGCGAAGCCGCTGACGCTGAGAACAAGAACCAATAATTACAATGGAGAATATAACACAGATTGAATAGAAAAGAATCCAGAGGGAGGTTAGTGAACGGTTTTCATTCTGTTTTTTACCTGTCGTAGTTTCTCCTCGGAGTCACCTAGCTGAGGAACTATGCTGATTGGTCCCTCCAAGGGGTTCCCGCCCAGCGACGCCATCTCATTGGCGCCCGTCTTTTCCATCTGTGAAGGCCCCGATGCCATGTGGCCTTGCTCGAAGGGGTCGTGCCCTGGCGTCCGGCGGGACATGGTGGAGAACCCGCCGTCGTCCGACAACCCTGGGTGCTTGGGGGTCTGAGAGCCCGGGGCTCGAGGGAACAAGTCCTGCTGCTGGAGCCTCCCGGGCGACTGCTGCAGCTAGAGGAACGGGCACAGAGTATTGATATTTTATTGTTTTCTTTTTTTATTGGCTTTTCTTGGGCCAAAGGTGAGGGGGTTGAGGAAGAGAGGAACTGTAGGACCGCAGGTGGGAATCAAACCTTTGTCCCTACAACATGGAAGTGCCGACATGGATAGAACTAGCCGGTCGCGCGACCACGCTTCCCCAGATAGCTTATGTTATATAATACATAGACCCTAACCCTAACTAAGCATCAAAATACGCCATAGCTTCAGTTAGCTCAGTCATTCAATGGTCAGGTGTTGCGTCATACAACACACTCGGGGGGGTCCTACCTGTTGGTGGCCATGAGGGAAGGCGCCGGCGTCTCCCGGGTGGCTCTGAGACATCGGGGACATCACCGAGCCCCCGGGCGTCCCGGGGGCCATCTGTGGCCGCGGGGTGGAGGGCTGCTGGCCGTAGGGGTCGGGAGAGGGTCTGCTCCCGCCCGCGCCCTGGCCGAACGGGTCGGCGCTCCTCTGGCTGCCGGGGGACCGCGGGTAGCTGCGGGGCGTCCCCGGCATGGAGCCGTACGGGTCCAGGGCCGGCTGGGAGGGGGACTGCCTGCGACCGGCCGCCTGCTGGCCGAACTGGTCCAGCCTCAGCCCGGCCGGGTTGGCCAGGTAGGACGCGTCCGAGTGGGGTCGGGGCGTCCCGGGGGTCGGGGCGTTTGAGTAGGGGTCCGGGGAGGCTGCGGAGCTCAGGGCGGACTGCTGAGCGAAGGGCTCCGGGACCTGGCTGTAGTCCGGCCGGGGGGTCCCTGGGGCCTGGGAGTAAGGGCTGCGGTGAGGGGAGCCCAGACCCGACAGGGGGCTGGAGGGGAACATGGGGTCCTGGAGCTGGGGCGAGGCAAAGCCCAGCTCGGTGGGTCTCTGAGGGGGGAGGGAGGAGCGGTCGAACGAGTCCCTCCGGCCTACGCCCATGCCTCCGCCTACAGATACCCCGTAGGCCTCCTGCTGCGACTGGTGGTGGGGGGGCATGGGGGTCTTGAACAGCCCCCCCGGGCCCATCTCAGCCATGCGGTTGCTGTTGTTGCTGTTGTGCGGCGCCCGCTGATAGGTCTGCCTCCCGGAGAGGTCTGGGTTGGAGCCGGACGCCGGGCTCATCATCCTGCCCTGCTGCAGCTCAGGGTTCCTGGGGGAACCTGGGAGAGGGGGGGGGGGGGGGGGGGGAGAGAAGCAGAGGTCAGACCCCTGGAGCTCGGATAACCAGTGAAGGACAATCAATTACCGGCAGGAGCTATTCTAAATCAGTACAACGATAGGTCATTTGGTCGACATCAGACACATCAAACTCGCATTCTCTTTTAATATCTGGAACTACGGTTGTAGGGCTGTTTAAACCACTCCTCGACACTCTTTCGTGGCCCAACATGCACCTTGCTGAGGCCCCATGGTCTTGGCGTCCGGGGAGGGACAGCCGAAGGAGTCGTGGGCCGGCGAGGCGCCCAGGGAGTTCGGCCGCTGGTGCTGGGCCGTCTGCGGACCCCCTTGCTGGGCGGAGGCGGGGCGCGGCGTGCCCACCACCTTGGCGTACGGGTCCCAGGGAGAGGAGGGCCGCGAGGAAGGGGAGAACATCTGGGGGGAGGCGGGGTGAGGGGAGGACGGGTGGCTCTGGGAGAGCCCCGTGGGGGGCGGGGCCTGCGGCCGGAGGAAGACGTCGTCGGCCAGCGCCGGGCCCTGGCTCCCCTGGAGGTGCGGCGTCCGGATCTCCTTGAAGCCCATGTGCTGGAGGGGCGACTGCTGAGGGCTCATCATGGGGCTCCGGCTGCCGGTCTCTGGAGACACCCCCCGGCTGAGGGGCTGGCCGCCCAGGAGCTGTTGCTGTTGCTGCCTCTGCTGTTGAAGCTGCTCGTTCTTGACTTGTTCCAGTTTTTGGGTGGCTTCGATCTTGGCCTGCTGTTTGCTCTGCTGGCGCATTTGCTAAGAGGGCAAATGAGAAAGACAAAAAAAGACAAAAGAAAGAGAGCGGAAGAGACATTTAGGGGTGCAGAGGCAGAGAAGGTAGGAGAGACATAAGATGGACAGGAGAAAGAGAAACATTGAGAGAGATGGGGAGGGGTCATCAAAAATGAAAAGGAAAAATAAAACAGACCAGAAAGGGTAGACAAGATAGAATGTAAGAATGTCATATCAGATTAGTAGTTCCTCTTCAGTGGTCAAGTCAGTTTCAATACAGGATGATATGGTAGCTAATAATGCTCTCTCTCCCTCTCTCGCTCTCTCTCTGTGTAATGAGTGGTGGAACTAGGACATGCAGGGGAAAGTAGACACACATCACAACAAAAGCACTTTCCGAAACCGGAGAAAGGCCTTTCTTTAAATAATTATTCCGGACACGGAAAACGTTAAAGTAAGTTTCTGTTCAAATAGTATACAGTGCATGCTCACTGGTTTTCCACTATCTCACTTTCTTTCTCTCTCTCCCCATCTACCCCTAAAAGCTAGCAAGCTTAGAACCGTTAGCTTCCAGTCAATGTATCTCAGTTTGCCACATGCTACTTGTAGTCACAAGCTAGCTATTCACTAGAATCAAACCAGCAGAGTGGTGCAAGACAGCACCATCTCCAGTAAAAACACATGTTACTGTAATTGGCGTTTTTGATTAGCTCAAATTAGGACCAAGTGACCTAAAGTCTCATGCATGATGATGACATCACTTGGTACAATTTTGAACCATTCAGAAACATCGATCAAAATAAATGTGTTTTGATTTTAGTGTTTGCCTACTTACTTATTTACAAATCTAAATGTAGGAGTATAGTCGTAGGAATATAATCAAAACATTGTGCCAATTGGCTGGTTTAAACATGCTAACATCCAGAGTGTTGCGAGTTTTGTTTGAACACAGAATATATCAGCTTGTTGACAAGCTGGGGCCATGGGCGCCAGATCTGGGCTTAATACCACCTCAACATGGGAGAACATTGTGGAAATCCAGGTTTCCTTCATTTATATCTTACAACTAGCATTGGAGAAGTCAGAGGATATGTTGTGGAGTTATCCATGCCATGTCGAATAGTTTATTTAATTCAATATAGAAAAGTATTTTAGCCCAGAAATGATGGCCACAGCCAGCCCTGGCTCGTTGCATCTGAAATCCTCTTTAGGCCTGAAGCGTTTGGTTGAGTCTGTCTGGAGGTAAACATTGGCAGTCCCTCTCTCAACTAGAGCTTGTGCATCTGCTGCTGAACAGAATTCTCCACTAACACCACACAGTGTTCAACAAAAGGTCTGACACACTTCGCTAAAACCACAAAACATACAATGAATCGAAATCTACTCATCAGCTGTGTAGTTGACAATATCACACAATTTATCAAACCGCATTATCTAAAACACGCAATTTTTAAAAATACAACCAACTACATCTCTTTACACATTATGTTTTTAAACAATACAACGTTAATAAAATGTATATTAGTTATATTAGTTTAAGGTGTGGTAGTTAATGTAGACCGAGTACTTCTAGGCGGACGGCTACACCTAACTTCTTAAAAGTTCAATCACTACCTCCATTCTAAACTACGTGTTAAACTCCTCAGACAAGCTCAAACAAATACAGAACAGGGGATTCCAGAGTGTCTAAATCAAGCCAGAGCTAGAGGGGTTGCCTTGAGATCTTACCAGAGCCTCTTTGCCACTTCCTGCTACAGATGCCTGGTAGGGACAATCTTTATCTGTTGGTGATTTTAGGGCTTTGGTTTTGATGAGATTTTCCTGCCTCTTCATACCGGCTCCCCAAGTGTCATTAACCTCTCCCTTTTCAATGACAATTCACAGTTAGAAATATTAGTTTCAAGGACTCACCAGGCATGCACATCTCAACAATGACCCAAACCAGAAGAACAAATAGCACATTGATTATTAGGATTACACACTGATCATTAGCCAATTATCGTATATAGAACTTCATGCTCCCCGGTCAAATTGATTCAAGTCCCCATTTATCTATTGATCCATGGATCTTTCCATCTGTCTGTGTCTAGTATTCCCCTGGCATGCGTTCTAATGATAATTAATGGTAATTAATGGTCGTTAATCAGGGTGGGAAATCAACACCAGAAGGTCAGTGACTTGATGGCTGTAGATACATCTGTATGTCAATAGAATGGAATGATTTATGTTGTGCCTCAGATTCCCCAGAAGGCTTGAGATAACAGAATATTAATTGATCATTGATTTAAATATATCAGATTACTGATTACAGTTCAAAACAATATTTGTGTCTACATTTAGGCTGGTTAGAATCCAAGATAAGCCATTATTTAAGTCTATGATTTGGTTGCCACAGTGATCTGTTCACCGGCAAGCAGTCAGGTGATCCTGGGAGCTGTCGACAGCGTTCCCAGCACTAGAAATCACAGATGACCACATCAATATTTGCAGAATACAAAACAGCCATCGTCCAGGTGTTCCAAGAACGGGACATAAAAGCTGGGTGGATTTTAGGATGGCATCCAATTGGAGCCTGAACTGGAGCATTCTGGTGTCAACCTCTCACCCTCACACTACAGATGGAGGTGAGGAATTTGTAACAACAAAAGACACACTCACAAACACACACGCACACACACACATGCACACACATACACACCCCACACAGGTGCACACACGTGCACACGCCCTTCTCACCTGTCGGAGCTTCCATTCCTGTTCCTGTTCAGACTCTCTGGGCCTGAGCGGGTCTTTGAACCCCATCTCGTTGTCCATAGAAACAGGGTCATAGGGATCATGGACCACTGGCTGCTGCTGCTGATGATGCTGCTGCTGCGGCTGCTGCTGCTGCTGATGCTGTTGCTGCTGCTGCTGCTGCTGATGCTGTTGCTGATGCTGCTGAACGTGCTGACGCTTGAGAGAGTCATTGGACAGTTGAACCTTGTTTATGCGCTGGGCAGCGCGGTTGTCCCGGGCTTTTTGCTATCGGGGGAGAGAGCGACAGATATAGGGAGAGGCAGACCGAGAAAGGGGACAGATAAAAAGGGATAGTGAGGTAGGACACATAGGACGTATATGATATTCAGTTCTACTCAAGAGTGTTATTATTTAGTTTCCGGGGAGGATAGAATACAACAGAACTCACAACATAGGGCGCTCTGTCCTGGGAGCTGGCTTTTCTCCAAAGCTTAGCAATCTGCTTCACTCTCGTAGACCAGTCTGTCACAAACACACAAGACAATACAGTATGTATGACCATTTTGGATAAATGTGCGTATAGTAACTAGTTTCCCCCCTCCCACCCCTGTGTGTGTGTGTGTGTGTGTGTGTGTGTGTGTGTGTGTGTGTGTGTGTGTGTGTACCTGGATGCTGCTCCTTCAGGTCGGGGTAGTTGATGTTGCTGTACAGCACCGGGGCGACGGTCGCCATCTCCCCGAGAACCTCCTCCTTCTCCCACTTCAGAGTGCTCTTCTGCGCCGTCGACATCCCATCATGCTCTGCTTCGGCCGCAGGGGAAGTGCTTGGGGAAGGGCCCGCCTGACCCTGAGCTGGGCCCCAGGGGCCACTCACGTCACCACCCAGCTGGCTCGTCTTCCTGTCCCTGGGGGAAGCAGGGAGGGAATGGGGAATGTTAAAAACGTCGTCGTGTTTGGTAACCTATATGTGTAATAATTGTAAATCCTCTGTCGTCTATAATATATTGTTAATTATAATCTCACAGTTCTGTATTTACACTGTACTTATATTCATGTTTACAATACCATAGTTGAGCTCTGGTAGTATTGTACTAATGCAGCACAGGGTACTTCTCTAATGTGTCCTAGAAGTTGATGGTACACTAGTATAATAGCAGAGCTAACTAATAAATGTACTGTCACACTGGTTAAAGTAGTTTGCAGTTAATACCTGTTGTTATTGTCAAGGAGGGGCATCCTGAAGTTGGCTTGGCCCTGGGCTCCAGACATGCTCGGCATTATGGGAGTTGTAGGAAAGTGAGACCCAGCTCCAGCGAGGCCGTTCATCACTGGAAGACGAGGAATCATCCTTCCTGCTGATGGAAATAAAGGCAGACAGAGTGGGTAAACACATCTGAAATGGGCTGCGTAAATATTATCATTGCTAATTTGGTCCCATATTGTGATTGTTATTATTCATTGCAATTATGAGATTATCAATTATATTAATATTCTGTGTTGCCACTGTAAATACAAATACAACAAAAATAAAGCAATCTATGATTTCTAATGGTTTGCAATGTCATTTTAATGTTAACGAGTTTACAAAACCAGCTGTATTTTGCTCTTAAATGCTTTAAATACATATTTTGAAATAAATGACTTGGCACCTTTCATGATTTTGATTCATATGCAGTTAATGTCATCAACAGCCCTAGCCCTAGTGTGTGTGTGTGTGTGTGTGTGTGTGTGTGTGTGTGTGTGTGTGTGTGTGTGTGTGTGTGTGTGTGTGTGTGTGTGTGTGTGTGTGTCCGTCCGTCCGTCCTACCTGTGGGGTTAGGCAGGGCCTTGGCTCCCATAGGGCCGTGGTGGCTGTGGTCCAGTTGACTGGTACTGCTGATGCTGGTACTGATGCTGGTGGACGTGCTGCTACTGGGACTGAGGACCGCGGTGAACAGGTCCTCTACGTCCTTACCCTCCAGCTCTGTAGAGGGCGCCAACAGACACATGTTAAACGTGGCAGTTGGATGCTGCACAGCATAAGGTTAGGATTGAGAATTTGATTTCTCTGACTTCAAATAGTTAATTAATGCCAAGAGATTTGTATGCATAGACGGGTACCTGGGATTCTGTATAGCCTGCTGAGCATGGCACCTGTGGAACAACAACAAACCAACAATCGTATCAGGAAAAAACTAGTTAAAGAGTAATTCAATAATGACATGCATGCACACAGACACAAATACATTCACACAGCCATGTTTCAACTCACCGTCTGACACCATCTTGTCCAGCTCTGGGCTGAGGATGGCGTCCAGGTGCTCGTCCTGTCCCACTCTGTGGCCCCGCCCACTACCTCCTGCCTGGTCAGGGGTCAACGAGGAGTCGTCCGTCAGGGGGCCGATGTCAAGGCCGGCTGAGGAGAGGGAGGGAAACAAAAGGGGACAATGGGAGAAAAGGTTAGAAGGAGAGAATTAAGAAAATGTTTTAATTGTCTGGAGTAGAGGAAGAAAAGAAGAGAGAAAGGAGTGTACTGGAAGACCAGAAGAAAGCAGAAGTTCTCTGGAGGACTAGAAGGAAGCACTGGTTACGTGGAGGACCAGAACAAGACACCAGCAGTGATCAGGAAGTCTAGAATTAAAAGAAGTTACTATTTGGAGGACTAGAAAAGAAACCAGAAGTTAGAAAAGAAGAACCAGAGCCGTGAATAAACGGAGCTAAGCCAATTCTGGTCTTGGCTCGACAGTGGCTGCTTCTACCATGACCGCAGTACCAACTCTGCACCCCCAGGGTTCTGGTATACATCATACGGCAGAGAGGGGGAAGAGGTTCTGTGGGGGGCTGGGTGTTCTTACCAAAGGGCGAGGGGGAACGAGCCCCCTGGAAGTGGCAAATATCGAGACCTATGAAACAAAACAGAGCTGCAGTTTACACACTTGCACACAAACACAAGGGGCTGCAGTATCCAGGGTCCTGTCGCTGTTGCCGTGACGCTGGGACTCTCAAACCAAACTGATCAACCAAAGATAACGCAACAGTGAGTGCTCGTGACACGATGTTCTGTGGTCAAGAGGAGTAAGGATGCAACGATTATAGTCAGAATAACCACGGTTTCACGATTATGCAATCATTTATTTCACAACACTACAGATGCAGGGCACCAGACTAACTTATTTCACTGTGTACTGTGGCCCCTAACTGAAAATGTTAGGGGCACAACCAACATTTTTAGGGGCACACACACCATAAATCAACATGGGAATGTGATTTTCTACATTTTTTCAATCTATTACTAATAAATATTTTGATAATGGATGCAGAAATTACAATGTGGGGTTTCAAATTCAGGGTTACATTTTATTGTGATTGTCTTTACCAACTGTTTCCAACTGCGTTCGACGAGCACGGAAGGGACAGTTTCACGGGAGTGCGCCCGCTTGACATGCCGCAGGACCCTGCGCCTCCTCTCTGCCCGCTCGCCTCTCCATTGAGAATGCATTAGCAGGCGCCTCCCTCTATGGCACATGAAGTCCTGACCGGGTACGGGTGCCCACTGGTACCCGACGGGTGACCCGCACAATTTGGATGAAACGGGTGAAAAATAATGTGTCGGACACGGGTGCGGGTCGGACGCCTGAACAGCGCGGGTCGGACGCGGGTTTTTTGCGATTGCGAGCGGGACTTCTCCGATGCTGGATATGTTGTTCAAGGAGCGGAGGAGTCAACTAAAACCGTCACCAGTGGATGATGTGCTTTTATTGCACAGCAATCTAAAGCACCAGGCCAAACACCACATAGTGTATTTCCTCAGCGTTCCATCTAATGTGTCTAATTTTCGGGTCGGGCGTCAATATCAATTTATAGCGGGTCGGGTGCGGAATGTAATTTGCGGTACCGTCGGAACACGGGTCAAATGCGGTTCTAAGTATTGCGGGTACGGGCGGGTGCGGGTTTGCAAAATAAGACACGTGCAGGACTCCAGCACGGGCACACTAGCCGCAGATCCGAAGAACGAGCAAATAGTTTGCGCATTGTTCAAACACATATAGCAGGTTGTGCAATCTTTCTCCTTCTCACAGAGACGGTTACGCGCGGTCGATATTTAATCCTAGGACCCTCCCCCTCCATAAATTAGCCACTTACAGTGTAAATTTCCTATCCATCTCACACTCATTGGCCTGCTACAAATTCCGGATTCGATGACCTGCCCCTTCCCCGTTTAACGTGTACAAAAAAATTAAAAAAGGGCGAATTTACTGGCCGCGACCAGATGCAAAATACAGTCCCAAACTCTCAAATTTTGGTCCCAGTCAGGAGCCCTGCGATGTATAAAATCACAAGAGCATTCTTTAATTTGAGAGACTATTTTATTTTATCTAGAACATATGTTTGTTCCGTATTGAAATTATTAGAAAATCCTTTATTATTGTTTCCAGTTTTGTTAAAAATTAAAAGAATGGAATTGAGAACATCTCTTGCAGGTGATTTTAATCACTGCACTTAATTCGATCCCAAGATATAGCGCTGGGAGTTTATGTCGGCGCTGCAAGCAAGCATGTACTTACGTGTAGGACGTGAATATAGGTTGCTTTGATAACATTAAGATTTGCCGTTGTACCGCAAGCATTTTGTTTTGGATACCAACTTATTACGAAAGAGTGATGGCCTATTTTACGTCTCCAAAACACACCCACAAACAGCCATTTGCTATACTATTTTACACTAGGGTTAAAAAGCAAAACTCCTCCTCCTGTAATTCAATAAATACAGTGGATATTTTGGTGAAAGGACTCTGTACAAGAACATCTTCAATCGGTTATATAGGTTGGGCAATACAGCTTTCTTTTTCACCTGCGCAATTATGTTGGAATTGGCCGCATATTCCCATCGTGGCAGATTTTTGGATGGTTTTTTTCTGCCATTTCCACAACAGTTATTTGCTACAAATCTGGTGTCAAACCACCTGTAGCCACAACTAAGTGTTGCAGATCTGCTTTTGGGGTAGATACAAAGCTTCAATGCTTGGTCCCTCTGCTATTGTTTAGCTAATGCAAGTTAGCGGCGCACACATTAAACACAAATTACGCCCTGGTGACAGCAAGACAAGTAATCTCTGCATCCCTCGTTGAGAGTAGTAGACGATGTACCATGACTGTCAGTGATTGACGGTGTGATTTGAGTAGAGTGAGTGTGCGTGTGAATACCTGTGTGTCCAGTGGCCAGTATGTGGGCGTCAGTGTTGAGGACACCACAAAGATCCACAAGAACATCCTTTGACATGGCTGGATGACCAAAATACGCACACACACACACAGAGACACACATAAAATAAAGTAGAACAGTGACAACGAATACAAAAAAACAAACAAACATGATTAACAAATGGACAGTGGAATTCAAAAGGAAAAAAAACATGAAAGATGCCCTGTCATTTGAGTGATTTGTCCAGAAACAATTCATATCGTCCTGGCAATCACATCAAACATCACCATGGAGACGGATGTGAGAGAAGACTTTACTCACACAGAGGCACCTGCTTCCTGCCCGGAATGGTTGTCATGGCGCTCGTCGATGCGTTGGCAGGGGAGTGGTCCAGTGACGTAGGGGCGAGGACTTTGGTCTCTGCTTTGGATTGGTCATGACTAGCGGCTACGGCGCTGTCCTGCTGCTTGCTCTTGTCCAGCAAGTCCCGCCCAAAAAAGGCTTCCTGAGACGAGACAACAGATAATGGGAAATAAGAAACCTTGTTTCACTCTCTCTCTCTCTCCGTCTGTCTGTCTGTGCCAGTATGTGTGTGTGCTACACAAATTATCTTTGGGGCAATTTACTTCTCCATATATTAACATGCAGTATAAACGTTATGTTGATGTATATCACGTTAAATGGTGTTTATGTACTCGTTACATGGTGTTTATGTACGCGTTACATGGTGTTTATGCATGCGTTACATGGTGTTTATGTACGCGTTACATGGTGTTTATATACGCGTTACATGGTGTTTATGTACGCGTTACATGGTGCTTATGTACGCATTACATGGTGTTTATGCACGCGTTACATGGTGTTTATGTACGCGTTACATGGTGTTTATGTGCGTGTTAGTGTCTAGGTGTCGGACCTGAAGGTACGATGGGAATGCTTCTTCCAGTTGGCTCTTCTTCTTGCGGTATCTCTTCCTAACCTTCTCCACCTGGTCAGCAGGGGGCGCCGTCTGTCCCTCCATCTCAGCACAAGCTGAAAAAACAAAACAGTCAAACCAAAGTTTGAACACAAACGCATGTACGGACATATATGGCACTAACAGGATGGGAAGAGACCAAAGCAGTGGAGTGCCTACCCTCCTCTTTGGTCTCCATGAAGGAGCCACTGGAGTCTTTCCTGCCCAGACATCGTCTAGCTCCGCCTGGCCCGGCCTTCCCCCCTCTCTGACGCACCATGAAGCCACCGATACCTAGAGAGACAAAGGGTTCAATGAAGAGGAACACAAGAGGGAGCAGGTCAGAGGTCGACAGGTCCACTAGACTACTGTCGCTCAACCAAGCAAGACGTTGCCAAGCAAAACATCCTCGAGAAACTAGTGGAGCAGACGATGCAAATTCTTTACGACCCCGCCCGCTTCTCACCGGGCCGGTAAGGTTTCCTCTTCCTCTTCTTGTTGCCGTCGGTAACCTCCATGTCCTTGTTGACGTCGTCGTCATGGCCGTGTTCCCGCTCCGGGCTGGAGTCTGACTTCATCTCACACTCCAGCCCACCTGGAGGCGTGAAGGACAGCAGGGGGGGGGGGAAGAAGACGCAGGTTGAGAGAGAAGTCAGCAGAATAAAGTCATACCAAAGTGTCTCCAACTTTCTTTACAGTGACATTATTTTCCATGGCTAGGGTCAGGGAACTGGTTTCAGCAGATACAGTGACCTCCTGTACCACCGTGTCCCCGTGTCCTGTAGCTTATGTAACCCCAGACACTATAATGACGGTAGGGGACGGACCTCTGCAGTCATCGCGGTCGCCGTCCCGGCTCAGGTCGCCCTGGGCATCGGGGTCAGGGGGGGTCTGGAGCACAGACACCCGGTTCTGGTTGATGATCCGCAGCTTCAGCTTAGGCTTGGACCTTGACAAAGACAACACAACACAAGAGGTCAGAGGTCAGACAGTCGATGACAGGGGACAATGTATTTCTGACAGCGGTGGTCTGTATCAATATGAAGCAGCTGATGAGGACACAACTAACTGCGTCAGGGATAATGACGGCAGGATGGTTTACTGTAATGTACACAGCTGTATGAAGCTTGAAGCTCGCCGTGGCTTTCAGTGGTCTGGGCGATGGGTCGTTCAGATTGACAGTCACTATGGAAACAGCACAAGAGGGACTGGAGGTACCTGCGGTATCGTCGCGGCGACGTGAGCGGCTCCACTAAAGACTGGAGCTGGGTCAGACCGGACTCGGTGAGCCGCACGCCGTCCTGGGTGAAGGTCTTCACTTCTGGAGACAGAAGATGACATCAGGGCTCTGGTTCCAGCGCTTCTCAACCATTAGGGATAGTCGATTGATTACTTGAGCTACATCAATGGAGGGGGCTTACCAGGATCTCGGTGGCGGGGAACAATCTGGGCCATATAGGGGGCTTCGTAACTGTCGGATCTCGCTGAAACACACAAACACACACACACGCACACGTTTTATTCCACATTTAGAGAAAACGATAAGCCCTCTTTTTCCCACAATCTATCTGTCGTCGCCCATTCACCTCTGATCGTATTACCGTAGGCGGTGCGGCTGTGAGTGCGGCACAGGGTACAGTCAAAGCCTTCGTCGGCAGCGTACTCCACGTCTTCGTCGTTGGTCAGCCCCTGGCAAAGAGCGTGGACCCACCTGCCAACACAAGACGAGATGTGATTAATGTACATGTTGGATGTATTCATTACAACCAAAATCCCCCACTTACTTCCGGGCTTCAGTCAAATACATAGAAACAGATTATGATTTAAGGACCCCCCCAAGTAGAACTTCACTGTGGACTCTTCTGCAATGTCTTTTAGAATACACACTTGTCTAAAAGTAACTCATCAGATGTAACAAATCCAACATGTTGCCTTCTAGTTGAGCAAGCGTTAATGAATGCCAGCAGAACGTTAAGCGCCTCTGATGAATTGTTTAGTACAGTTCGATTCAACAAGCATAATTACACAGCTAAGGATGCATGCCGCATGTTGTGGTAGCCTGCAATCATTTACACATTTCTTTCAGACCTAGGACAGTAAACCAAAATGTGGCAACTGAATTAGCTACAAAACAGGAGGCCTGTTTAATTCTGTGATCCCAATGATACTTAACTTAAGTGGGATTTTGAATGAATCAGACTAAGGTAATTAGGTGTGTGTTTCCGTACCGGTCACATTGCTGACACTGGAGAATGAGGTCATGGTGGTTGTAGGATCGCTGGCACAGGGGGCACTGGGCCAGGCTGGCACAGGGACCACACTGGGTGTAGTTCTTCTGCCAATCAGAGCGCAGGCCTGGCGATGTCGCACCACACTGAACGCAACACACACACCTGGAGGGGGAGAACACACATATGTTTACACGTTCTTAAGCTTGGGATACAGAGTACTTATATCCTTTGTATGAACAGTCGCAGTCATTCCAGTTTACTCACACACACACACACACACACACACACACACACACACACACACTCTAGACCGGGGGAAGTGTACACATTAGGTTGAGCTGATCCATGGTTAGTGGTAGACACATGTGTCAACACATGGGGGGTAGAGGTCCTGCACACGCAACTGTCTGCAACAACAGTGGCTGGGGACTGCTCATGTGTGCGCTTACGGTAGTCAAATGAACACAAAGACTTTGTGTGTTCCAACTATCGTTATCATCCTGGTTCTGTATTCAAGCCACTTTTTCCACATCCTTAGTCAACAGATCTGCCTCGAGAGGATGTCTGTGCCCTATCACAGCCTGTGATAATCCCTTACCCATAAATCCATCTGTCCCACACACATTCAAACACAGTACACACGTAAGTCAGACACACACACACACACACATAAAGTTATAACTGCTTTCTCATTAAAAAAGCCGGGAGTTTGATTGACAATGTGAACCCACCACTTGCACTTCCAGGCTCCCTTGGGCACCGTGTGCAGAGGCGGGTCCAGACAGTAGGTGTGGTAGCTGATGTCACAGTCGTCGCATAGCAACAGTCGTCCTGGGTCGCTGGCATCCCCGCACGCCTCACACACCGTGCACTCCAAGCAGCGCCACCCCTTGGTCAGAATGACTCGCGTGATCTGAAGAGGTAAAAAAGACCATATGAATACAAACTATGAATCTAAATATAGCAAACAAATGTATAGGGGTTACGAGTGGTGTTTGCTGTTGGCCAATTATGGGCTTACAGATCCCCGCATCCAGGAATATGATGACACGAAAGAAAGTGAAATGAGCAGTTCACCCATTTGTGCTCATATGCCGTCAGACTTTACATTTTTAATCTAAAATATGATACGTGGGACTCCATGGGGACTCACCTTGATGTTGACACAGAATGGATGGTAACACTGTCCACACTGGGAACAAGATAATAGTCTCCCCTCAGCTCCCTGGCCAAAGCTCCCACACACCACACACATGTCCTGTGAAACAACACACACACACACACACAACACTGGGTCAATAAAAACGTTTCAGCGTACACAACCAATAGTGTTTCATTTTAATATGGACAATTTTAAATGTAAAATAATTTATTTAAATAAAAAAAAAAGCTAAAATAGTTTGTAATCAAGCCTAGGCAGTACGGATAAGCTAGATTTTGAAAGTAGATAACTGACAAAATCGCCCCCCTCCTTTCAGTCCTCCCTCAAAGCAACTACTAAAGCACCTGAAATTGTCCTTTCCCCCTCCTCTAATCAAAGAAGAGAAGGACATAAGTCAGCCAGACAGAAAGACTGACCTGTCGGAGCGTAAAGTGGTCAGAAGTAGAGAACATGACCACTGTGTTGTGCATGGAGTTCTCTTCCTCGTCCTTCAGCTGATAGACCGGCTCATGAGGGATCTAGAAGGAGAGAAACAGTTAAGAAATGATTCAGTGATTATTCAGTGAATGAGAGTGAACAATGAGAAATACAACAAAGAAGATCAAAATGATCCACTAGAAGGGACCAAGGGTGTCTCTTTGGGCATGAATGTAGCACTAGGGCGTTAGGACATTTTTTCCTTTTCATGTGTGGATTTGCGTGTTCATGCAGATATGTGCTTATGCATGTGCTCTTCTTACGCCTGGCGACACAGGGATGTACTCCTGGGTCTTCAGTCGGCTCCTTCCTCGACCTCCTCTCCCGCCCCCGAACCCTCCTCCTCCTCTGGCTCTCCGCCGGCCTGGGAAGCCGGACCCTCGGCCCTGGATAGAAGAAGAAAACTGTTCAAAATGGAAGGGATACATTCACCATATTACAACCCTATCCGTAAAGGGCCGATTATGGTCCCACGTTCACGCAACGCAAGGGGGTTACGGACCTGTGACGTCCTTCCGGACCCTCCTTGCGTCCACAGCAAGGGCCTGACGTGTGCCTCCCAAAAATGTGTAACCTTCTGTCGAGGCGACGCAGTAGCAAGGGCTGTCATTGGTCGGCGTACTAAAACCTGACGCAGAACCAAAATAGGTTCCGGACTGCGTCGAAGCGTCTGCGTGGTCCTTGCTGGTGCGTGAACGTGGGACCATAATCAGCCCTTAAGTATATCGTTTACACCTGTCCCTCTCGGCCACTCTGTCCTGCCTTTGTCCCTATTCGTTCTGGGAACTACGGGTTGGATTCATTGGGTATGACTGGTGGAGGATTTCCTTCACATCTGCCCCACTCCGAGTGCCTACAAACTCTGATTTGGCCCTTAATTTGTGGTGTGAGGGGCTTTGCATGCTCAGAGTTTGTCTAATGCTTTTTAGCATAGTTAAATTCAACTCTTTGATCGATTTGATTTTAATGAAATATATTTGGGGGGGGGGGGGCGTTTTGTTCGTTATTTTTCCATCACTCTAGTGCAGGGATGGGCAACTGGCGGCCCGCATCCTCACTCAGTGCGGCCTGCATCCTCACTCAGTCAGGCCCGCACATAATAAAAAATAAAAAAAAATAAAAAAATAATAATAATAATAATTGATCGAGTTACAGAAAACTCGGTCAAGAAAGATGAGAAGAATTCATAGAATTCAAAGGCAAACCCATGCGTCTAGTTTGCTTAGAAGCGATATCAGTCATTAAAGATATCCACTTAAGTCGCCACTACAACTACTACAACTGCTTGTTGGGTTTGAGTTCATTGAGTTGTTGCACTTAATGTTGGGCCACTGTTTTTCAGTTTTTTGACTTCATTGAATGATGATGTATGTGAGCCCTTTGCACTGATAAAAATACTGACCATTCATGTGGCTGTTTGAGCATGGAAAACATGAAATGAATGTATGTTGGTTCAATTAACATACCGTACATAGGTTATGATTCTGGATGATTTTTTAGGTAGTGGCCATCCCCAAAATGCACCAGAATACAGGAAATCATATCTACCAAATTCAAAATTGTGTAGCTTCTCTCAGCTCACGTTTAGTTGAAGTGTGCAGTCATGTGGCCCTCCGATGGTTATGATGAAAAATGTGGCCCTCTTTATCATGAAAGTTGCCCATCCCTGCTCTAGTGTCTTCATCTAGCCAACATTGTGTAACACACACACACACACACACACACACACACACACACACACACACACACACACACACACACACACACACACACACACACACACACACACACACACACACACACACACACACACACACACACACACACACGATGAGGCCAAGCTAAGAGTTGAGACCACCAGATCAAAAGGGTGTCGATCTCTTCGTGGGGTAATGAGTTAAGATGACGTGAACAACTCACTGGGTTCCCGCTATAACCTTAGAGATACAACAGAGACGAGCTAGAAGGGGGCCCTCAGTTCAACATCCCTAGGCCCTACTCTGGACAGGGGAGCTGCCTCTGTTGCCTTCCAGGCGAGCACATTGATTCATTGGGTCAGTAGCATCAGTGTTAGCGTCAGCCGCACACGGAGAGCCAGTCAGGGTTAGGGTGCATTTCTATTACCACTTTCATGCTCCACAGGGGGGAATCCGATGGGCGGGACTTAGGGCTGCTCCAACCCCCCTCTCCTGTGGAATCCTGGGAGGAGGAGGGGGGGCTCACTGCCCTGCGATTACTCCAGCAGGTACTCTGAGGTTGGGAGTAGAGTAGGGCCGGAGTTACAGAGTAGAGACGTACCGAGTTACAGGAGAGTAGGGTGGAGTCACAAGTAGAGTAGGGCCGGAGTTACAGATAGAGTAGGGCCGGAGTGACAGGAGAGTAGGTTGGAGTAACACTCAGAGTAGGGGCGGAGTTACATGAGAGTAGGGTCGGAGTTAAAGGAAAGTAGGGCCAGAGTTACAGGAGAGTAGGGGCGGAGTGACAGGAAAGTAGGGGCGGAGTGACAGGAAAGTAGGGGCAGAGTTACAGGAGAGTAGGGGCGGAGTTATAGTAGAGTAGGGGCGGAGTTACAGGAGAGTAGGGGCGGAGTTACAAATGAGGTGCAGGGCAACACGTGGAAAGGGCCGGAGCGATAGTGGATAGTGACGGAGGTAGAGTAGGGGCAGAGTAACCAGAGTAAGGGTGAAATAAAGTAGAGCAACAACAAAAAAGAAAGGAAGTCAGGGAATGCAGGAGAGAATGGGAGGCGAGGTGAAGGGGATTAAATGTAAGATCAGTGAACAAGAGAGTGTTCGGTTGGCGGAGGGGGTGGAAAAGGACGTAAATTCCAAAGCCACTCAAAAACACTCAAAAGAAATCAGGCACGAACAAACACTGTAGAATGTGATGGTGACTGGGAATACGCAGAGCTGCAGCGTCATGTTACCAGACCAAAACACTGAATGGAAGTATAGCATGCATGCTGAAATTCTCCATGCTAGTCAACAGCAGGCCATGGGACCCAATACAGCTATTGCTAAAAAAAACATTCACTATGCATGATCATGTCAACAACACTCGTTAAAATGACATCTTAACACTGGGTTTATACTTTGCTACTTTTCATTGGTGTTGCTATCATTCCGAGTACATTCCCTATCACTCTTAGAGCGACCAGATACTCAAAGGACGTGGGAAAGTGGTAGCATTCCCCAGACACGTGCCATGCTTGGTAGCCCAAAATGCTGTGATCCTGCTTGATAAGCTCATGGAGACTCTCAGACAAGGGTTTCTTGAGGAGGGGACGCGACAGGAGAGAGGATAGCAGAGGAGACTATGCTGTTCTACATGACTGACTTTCAGTGGATTGACTTCTATACGTTTCAAGAGAGGCCTGCATTACCCTGTAATCTGCACGTTTTACCCAAAACATTGAAACGGACCGACAAAATGACAACACGCAGGCACGCACGACATGTGAAAAAAAACATTGCTCAGTTCACTCAGTCTGTGGGGAGGTGAAGAGTTCAAGAGCCGCCTACCTGTTTCACACGGGGTCGGCCAGGCGAGAACTTCCTCTTGGTGATGGCGGGTTTCCCCATACCGATCTTCAGTGTGATGGGGACGATGGTGGGGGACAGCAGCGATACGCTCGAACTGGAGACCAGTTGCTACGCAGCGGAGCAACAACCAAACAGTTAGCACCAATAACATGGCGGTGGAAGAGTTGAGTCTTTTTAAAACGTCTCCCATAGCGGTCTAACCCATTACCTTGTTGTGCAGCGGCGACTCCGTGACACTCGGCGAGGAGTCGTCCCGGGACAGCGGCGAGTGGGGAGAGAGTGGGGGCGAGCAGGGGGAGAGGGGAGGCGGGGTGGCCGGGTCCCTGGTGGGGGAGTTGTCGGGGGAGGCCTCCGTGGAGAAGGGGGACATCGTAAGGCGGATAGAGAGGTCGTCCGAGGGCCTGGAGGAAGGGGGAGGTCTGAGGCACCAGCTCTTGGCCCGGCGGAAGCGAGAGGGGCTGTGGGAGGGGTGCAGGAGGGAGGCCGGGGGAGACGAGGAGCTCATGAGCTCCAGCACCTCCGTGTCCAGCTCCAGCATGGGACTGACTGGCTGCTCGCCTCGTGCTGCAATAGGGGACAACGGCTCCTCCTCCTCCTCCTCCACCACTTCCTCCTCCTCATCCTCTTCTTCATCCTCTCGTGTCCCGTCCCCAGTCTCTCCTGTCCTCTTGTCCTTCACCTGTTGCTCCTCTCTTACCTCCTCCGCCACACACTCTACCGCTGATTGGCCCTCATCTAAAATGATCCCTTTCATCTCCTCCGCCACCTGTTGTTCCTTTCTTATCGCCTCCTCCACACAAGCCACCTCTGATTGGCCCTCGTCCAAGTTGATCCCTTTCCTCTTGACATCCTCGTCCTCCTCCCTACCCCGTACCTCCGTCGGAAAGAAGGAATCTGCTCCCGGTTCTTTCGGTTGTTCTTCCCCGTCATGGGGCTCCTTCGTTGACTGTTGCCTGGCAACCTCCACGTCGTGGATCAACGTTGACGGAGGTCTGGAGGTTTCAGCACGTTGCGACTCTGCCGGCACGCCCTCGTCATCTCCCGTCTCCTTACGTTCACCCAGCGGTTTATGGGGGTCAACGGCGGCCGTTGTCACATCGTCAGGGAATGCCAAGGTTTCCGATTGGCCCTCTGCCCCGTCTAGAGCCAAATCGCAGCGCAGGGGGGATCCTCCTCCTGCCGCCTCGGGTTCTGCCTCTTGTTGACCAGTGGACGCCTCCGCCTGGAGGAGGTCCCCAGGGGGAGAGGGGGCCGCGGCCGGAGAGGCCGCTGGAGAGGAGGGCTGGGGGGAAGAGAGGGGCGAGGGGGAGAGGGGGACGGCGGCCCGGTGGAAGAAGGTGGGGGGAGAGCTGCTGACCTCCAGAGAACCCGCTCTGGGAGGAGAGGAACGTGGGGAGTAGGAGGTGATGGAGGACGGGGAGAGAGGCCGGGCGGAGCTTAGGGATGGGGATTGCTGGGGAGAGAGCTGAGGGGAGGAGGAGGAGGAGGAGGAGGTGTTGATGGGGAGAGGGGGGGAAGAGGTGCTAGTCCGGGGTGGAGACTGAGAAACCATGGTCTGGATGTTGGCAAACTGGATGTCTTCAATTTCATCCTCTTCAAAGACACACACACACACACACACACACACACACACACACACACACACACACACACACACACACACACACACACACACACACACACACACACACACACACACACACACACACACACACAGGTTAATATTGTCACACTAATTATGATTGTTCAACTATTAACTATTTTCACAGTTCCACAATTTTGAGTGAGCATTTCACAAGTTTTACTATCACTAGAACATGGCTACTCCTGACTGAGTCAAAAATATATATGTGTGCACCTAGGTGCCTCAGGAAAACTAGCCCACGATGGGCTTTAATCAGGAAGATTATTACCTGGTAGTGATGTTTGAGGCTCCTCTTGTGGGCTCCCTTGAAATTGCTCCTCAATCTCCTCCTCTCGTATCGGGACTGCCTCCTTCTCCTCCTCGATTCTCTGGTTTTGAACTTTCTCCATGTCCTCCATCTCTGGTATCTGCCCTAGAACCCCTTCATCCCCCTGGTTATCCTCCTCTGGTTCTGTCCTCTCCTCAGCCTTCTGCGTCTCTGGTTCCATCTCTGCCAGCGCCTCCACAACATCATGTTTCTCCTCCTTCATCTCCTCCCTAGCTATGGTGTCATCTGAAAGGCCATTTAGAATAGACTTTTTAGTATTGGCAGACATGCTTAAGTAAATCTAAGGCAAAGAAGGTATTAAATTACATAGTAAATTAGAGTAAATTATATTTAAACTATATTTTTCTGTAGCAATAAGATGTGCAAAAAGTAATGAAATCTTAAAACACTCACCAAGAGGTACTTGTATCTGAGAAACATCGTCTAGCTTCGGGCTGAGTTGGCTAGGAAGCAATCCTCCAGGCCCAGGGCTGACGTCAGACCAGACTGAGGCTTCAGCACCCGTCTGTGTGAAGGGTAAATGTGTGGGGCTCAACGTTGGGCTTGAGTGTTGCGAGTGAGTGATTTCATCCAGAAGGGGGATTTCTTGTTGGCCGTTGGGTTCGTCCACAGAGGTAATTCCGTCAACTTCTCCGTCTCTGCTGGTGCTAGGGCTAGGCACTGCAGCGGTGCAGTGAACAGGACTCGATGCCGTTGGCCTAGCTGGAGTCGAAATAGAATGCACAGGGCTTGTGTGTGTGGTACTAGCCAGGCACGGGCTAGCACATATTGAGCTAGACTGAGAGGGGCTCGAATTGGGGGAACTTCTATGGGCAGAGGTCGCATTGATGGAACTAGACTGAGGGCAGCTAGTATGGCTCAGGCTTACACTGATGGGGCTAGAGGGAGGAGAATTTTCATGGACAGGGGTAGCGTGGACTGAACTAGACTGAGTGAAACTACAATGGACAGGGCTAGCTTGGGTTGAATCGGACTCGAGAGAACCACCGTGGACAGAACTGGCATTGATGGATCTAGACGGAGAGGTACTTTCATGGACAGGGCTACCATGGATGGAGGCAGTCTGAGGAGATGTGGCATGGACAGGGCTAGCATGAGTCGGGCTAGAACGAAGAGGACTAGCGTCGACCGGGCTAGTGGTGACGGGGGTTGACGGAGTGGAACCAGCATGGACAGGGCGATCATGGAGCGGTGAAACCGGTGGTGACCTAGCACCGACAGGGCCAGTGTGGCATGTAGCCGCCTGAGAGAAGCCGTCATAGGAACCGGGCAGGACAGGGCCAGCAGGACTTCCAGGAGGGGTACTCGTTGTCGCAATTAGGTCCTGGGCCTCTGTAACCAAGGTTTGCTGTGTTTGTGGAGGACTTATTGGCCTCGAGCTAACAGTAGAGTCGTCGTGGTGCAAGGGGCTGGGCGGTGTCGAGCCTCTGTGGCTGAAACAGTCTGTACTTTCAACAGATTGGGGGTGTACCTGAAGAGGACTGGCTGGAGCAGAGTGCATAGGGCTCCTGCAGGATCCCCCTGTGGGCAGAGGACTGGGAGCAGGGCTTTCGCGAGGATAACTGGCGTGTGTTGGACTTTGCGAGAGGCTAGCACAGGGTTCCTCGCTGCGGACGGGACTTTGTCTGCTGCTGGTGCAGGGATCAGAGGTGTACGGTGGAGCGAGCTTAGGGCTAGCACAGGGTTCACTGGTCTCAAAGGGGCTACGTGCTGGGCTAGCACAGGTTTCATTGGTGTGCACTGGACTGTGCGCAGGGCTAGCATTTGGAAGACTGCAATGTGTTGAGTCCGCCTGCTGGGGACTATGTGCATGGCACAGGCTAGAATGCGGCGGACTGGAGTGATCATGGGGGGGACTAGAGTGGGCAGAATGGCTGGACCCAGCCACACTTGGGGTGATGATTGCACAACTGGTGATTACTGGGCTTACTTGTGTTTGGCAAGAATTGGATATGGAAACAGGACTTGTATCACTTGCGGGATTATGGACAAGGTTGGTATCTGTTAACATTGGACTGAAGCCAGTTGGTGCAGCCATGGGACTACCTTCTCCCTGATTGGCATGTGTGGAACTGCAGTTGGCTTGTGAATGTGTGAGGCTATCAACAGAAACACTCTCACTTGTACTGACAAGAGTTGGACTTGAGCTAGTCTGATGGTGTGAAGGACTAGCCTCTGAGAAACTCAAGTGTGTGGTGCCAGCATCAGCGTCGTTGGTGATCGGGCTAGCACAACATGAATTTGAATGGACAGGGCTGGCCTGAGGGGAACTACAATGGATAAGGCTATCTTGTATTGAATCGGAAGGACAGTGGGTGGCTACAGGTATCTCAATCTGCTCATCCTGAGTGTCGGTTGAGGGGGAGGGACTTTTTGACAGTGGTGAGGCACTAGCTTGATGCGTTGGGCTCATATGGACAGTGGTGGCAGCAGGAGAGTCTTGGGCAGGACTAATGCTAGCAGTAGAGTGTGCAGCGGGCATTTCGCTAGCATGGCTGGGAGCAGCAGGGGCAGAGACATGAGTGGGGCTGACATGAGAACCTTCTGTTGCTGGGCTAGCTGGTGCCAGGATATTCATTATTTCTATAGATTCAGTAGAGCCAGCTTGGTTGTCCAGATCTTCTGAGGTTGTACCATGGTCAATGTCTTCAGAAGTGGGCAATGCAGGGTTAGGAAGTAAACTAGAGTCTTCAAGGCTAACAGGGCTCGGCGTGGGAGAGCTAACTGGGGAGGAGGCGGTAGGCAGGTCGAGAGCAGGGTTAAGATTGGCAAGATTACTTTCCAGTGTTTGGTTTTCATGGCTAGGACTAGTCGTTAAAGAGCCTGGAGCCTGCGTGTTCAGTTCTGCAGAGCGCTTTTCTTTTGCACTTCGAGGTGTAGCACTAAGCTGTGCAGGGCTAGCAGGCTGTGACCAACTACATTGTGTGGGTCTAAGAGGTGAGTGGGAGGGGCTACACGGAGCTGAAAGAGCCGTTCGGACCGCTTGGGTTCTTAACGAGAGAGTCGGACTACAGTAGGTGGGTGAAACGCTTCCCCTGTCCAGTGCAGAAATGTCCTGTTCAGCCTGATCCAACATTGGGCTAGGGGCAGCATTCTGAGTGGGAATACTTGATTCAGGGCTCCGCTGGTCCAGTGTAAGATCTTCTGTGGGCCGGTGCTCTGGTGATGAAGGGATTGGTGAAGACGGAGCAGACACCACTAGACTACATTGTGCACCAAGGTCAGATTGTGTGATATTCAGATTAGTGGGGCTACTGAGGATAGAACTTTCCTTTGAAAGTGTGTGTGACGTGGGGCTGTGCTCCCCGACCACAGCACTGAGCTCAACCGCCATGGAGCAAGGCCTGGGCTGTGTAGGGCTGTGTGGAGTCCCACCGTGTTGCATGGCAGTAACGGCCATGGCCTCCGTCTCTTCAGGCACAAGCTGGACCTCTGTGACAGTAAGACTTGAGGGGGGATTCAAAGGGCTGTCCTTCCCAGCACTCTGTTGGGTCTGACTGGAGATGGTGTAGTCAGTGCTGGGTGAGGGAGGATTGCAACGGGTCAGTGAAACCCTCATCATAGGCTCTGGAAATCTGTGCTGGGAAGGACTGTGAGTAGAGCCGGCAGCTGAAGCCTCTGTTGAATTACATGCAGCAGGAAGCGGGCTGCAGGGTGGAGAATGTGAAGGTGAGGTTGAGACCTTAATAGGAGAGAGTGGACATGCTTGCGAAGACGAAAAATTGAGTGGAGGACAGATGAGTTTCTCCTCTGTGGTGGTGGGTGAAGCACATGACGTTGAAAGTGGAACTGGGGCCGGTGACTCTGGGAACCGTTCAGGGGAAGGTGGAGCCTGTAGAGGAGAAGGTGGAGCCTGTTCAGGAGGAGGAGCTTGTTCAGGAGTAGGATCCCGTTGCGGTGAAGATGAAGCCCATTCAGAGGATGTATGGGCCTGTTGAGCCTGTACTGGGTTAGTGGATGCCTGTATAAGAGATGGTTGAGCCGGTGAAGGCGGGGATTCTAGAGGAGAGGGAGGGGCCTGTACAGGAGAAAGTGAGGCTTGCACAGGAGAAAGCGAGGCTTGCACAGGAGAAGGCGGGGCTTGAACAGGAGAAGGCGGGGCTTGAACAGGAGAAGGCGGGGCTTGAACAGGAGAAGGCGGGGCTTGAACCGGAGAAGGCAGGGCTTGAACCGGAGAAGGCGGGGCTTGAACCGGAGAAGGCGGGGCTTGTACAGGAGAAGGCGGGGCTTGAACAGGAGAGGATAGGGCTTGTACAGGAGAAGGGGAGTCTCTTAGGGCTTGTACGGGAGAGGATGGGGCTTGTACAGGAGAGTACATGGTTTCTACAGGAGGACATGGGGAATGTTCAGGAGAGGGAAGGGCTTGAAGAGGAGAAGGACCCTGTATAGGAGAGGGAGGAGCAAGTGGCATTGAGACCTGGGGCAGTGGCAGCAGGAGCAGGGTTTGAACAGGAGAGGGTGGGGCTTGTACAGGAGAGGTGGGGGCTCGGACAGGAGAAGGTGGGGCTTGTACAGGAGAAGGTGGGGCTTGTACAGGAGAGGAGGGGACGTGTACAGGAGACAGTGGGGCTTCAATAGCTTGTACAGGAGACTCTGGGGCCTCTAGAGCTTGTACCGGAGGCTCCAGGTCTTCTAGAGCTTGTACAGGAGACTCTGGGGCCTCTAGAGCTTGTACCGGAGGCTCCAGGTCTTCTAGAGCTTGTACAGGAGACTCTGGGGCCTCTAGAGCTTGTACAGGAGACTCCGGGGCCTCTAGAGCTTGTACAGGAGACTCCGGGGCCTCTAGAGCTTGTACAGGAGACTCCGGGGCCTCTAGAGCTTGTACAGGAGACTCCGGGGCCTCTAGAGCTTGTACAGGAGACTCCGGGGCCTCTAGAGCTTGTTCAAGAGACTCCTGGGCTTCTAGAGCTTGTTCAAGAGACTCCTGGGCTTCTAGAGCTCGTACAGGAGACTCCAAGGCCTCTAGAGCTTGTACAGGAGACTCCGGGGCTTCCAGGACTTGAGCCGGAGACAGTTGGGCTTGTACAAGTAAAGTTGGGGATTGCACAGGTGAAGGCGGGGCATGTACAGGTGAAGGCGGGGCTTGCACAGGTGAAGGTGGGGCTTGCACAGGTGAAGGTGGGGCTTGCACAGGTGAAGGCGGGGCTTGCACAGGTGATGGCGGGGCTTGCACAGGAGATGGCGGGGCTTGCACAGGAGATGGCGGGGCTTGCACAGGAGAAGGTGGCGATTGCACAGGAGAAGGTGGCGATTGCACAGGAGAGGGCGGGGCTTGAACAGGAGAGGGCGGGGCTTGAACAGGAGAGGGCGGGGCTTGAACAGGAGAGAGCGGGGCTCGAACCTGAGAGGGCGGGGCTTCTAAAGGAGAAAACAAGAGTTGTACAGGAGAAGGCGGGAATTGTACAGGAGAAGGCGGGGCTTGAACTGGTGACAGAGGCATTTGTTTTGAAGGGGATGAAGCCTGTGGCAGTGAAAGTGAATGCTGTGGCAGCATGAGTAGGGCCTGTATAGGAGAGGGCAGAGCCTCAGTGGGGGAAGGTGGAGGCTGCGAAGACGAAGGTGGGGCATGTGGAGACGATGGCATGTCCTCAGTATAGCTGACAGGCGGAGTCTCTGAGAGGGACAGAGTCTGTGCGGGGCTTTGCATTCCGAAAGCATTTGAGGTAGAGTCCTCCAGAGCCTTGCAGAAGGAGCAAGTGTAGCTGTCGGGATCCAATGTGGCGACCTGTCCAGCGCACTGCACATGGACAGACCTAGAGATCACACACAAATAGAGGTCAAATATACATATGCAACGAGTTTCGAACGAGATGCAACAGGTGAAGCTATTTTGTGTGTTTGTATGCAAGCATTGCTGTGTGTTGTGAGTACTGTACCTATAGCAGGTGCAACAGGTGAGATGGTTTTGCATGGAAGAGGGATCTGAAGCCTGGTCGCAGAGTGGGCAGGGCAGGCCAGGGTCACACGACTCACACAGAGTAAGGTGATTGGCCCACTGACCTGAAGATCTCACTCCACACCGTTTGCACACACGACAGTTCTGTGGGCAATGGGGAGGTCATATGAAGGGCATGTAAGGAGAAGTGCATTACAAAGTTCAGGCCACGTGGATAGCAATGCCATCATCCACACAGAACAGTATGCACAATATCTACATAGAACAGTAAGCGAGAGCATTTCACTTTAATATCTACTAAAACGTAGCCAGCCGCAGACACTGCAGCCTGATCTCCCAGGGAATCTAATCTGCCTGAAGCCTGTAAATAGCATTGACATGTATATTCTCTTGGTACTACCTTGCAGAGGTGTGTACTTGAGCTGATGTGACACTCGGACACTTGGTGTTTGTGGTTCTCACCTTACACCTCCAGCGGTTTCCAGGCGTTTCTTCCCAGGCAGGTGCAAGACAATGCATGTGATATGCTTTATCACACCACTCACAGACTAGCAGCGCATTTTCATCTCCTTGCAACCTAATACAAACCAAACACACCCATCGTGTTCAATCCTCCGAAATTAAGGTTAAAGAAACAAGATTTATTATTAATAGCTAGGGCTGTAACGATACACCAACTCACGATTCGGTTTGAATCACGATTTTTGACCCACGGTTCGATACATCCCAAGATTTTTTTCAATTTAAAAAGCATTTTATTTAAACAACACTTATATAACAATTAACTTAATCTAACATTTAATAACAAATAATTAGGAACACTGAACAGAAAGAATACTATTAAAAGTATAGCTTAATTAATAGATAAATAACCAAAGATTGCGGTTGGATGATGCTTGCAGGTAGGCAAAAACCCTCAACGAGTTTGGGGGTTTAGTCAAATATCCTATTAGCGCTTCTTATCAGGCTATGTAGCTTAAATAATGACATAATCAGGCCGTATAGAATGCAACATGTTTAATAGCCTAACTTTCAAATAGATGGGGAAAAAACAAGAACGTCTAACATGAACGTCGCAATAACGAGGCAGTGTTACGAGTAGCGTATGCGTGAGAATGGCAGTGTGTGTGTGTGTGTGTGAGTGACGTTAGCAAGTGAGTGGACGAGCGAGGAGAGCGAGCGGTAGTGTGTGTGTCTAGTTAAGAAACGAACGAATCCGGTAGAATAAAGTACCCATCCTGTCAATAATCGGTGGCCGCTACATTCCGACCTATAAGCAGAACAACTGCCGGTCAAATCACACAAAACAATAGAGACAGGATCACACAGGCTATTTTTTTCACGCTTGTCCCACTCTGGATAAATGTCGTTCATATCCCATATGAGGACTTCAACGGATGTGGGGAAATGCAATCCTCCGTAGCCACGGAGAGCTGTCATCACAGAGAGGGCATCTCGTCACAGACTTATGGCATCGATAAGAGGGGGCGGTGTCAGCAGACTATTATTTAGACAAATTCTTAGCAAATTTCAATCGGACAATTTGACCGGAGAGTTAGAAAAGGCGTATCGCGCTTCTGCCTTCTCACACCGCGAGACAGGTTTGTGGCTTTGAGTGTCACGATTTCGGTTTCGATACGCGTATCGTTACTGCCCTATTAATAGAATAGTGTGCGTGTGTTGGGGCAGGCTTGAGTGTGTGTGTGTGTGTTACCTGCAGGTCTGGCAGACCCTACATAGAGGACACTGCCATCCAGCCCTACAAAGAGGGGTTGGCGTTATGGGGGGGTCCTGGCAGCTACCATGGTAACGATTACCACAACAACAACACATCAACTGGTTGCCGACGTCCCCCGCATCGGAACACAACACACACTGTGACGAAACTAGAGGTCAAGACAGGGGGATGGAGGGATAAAAAAAATAAGAAACAATGTTAGAAGAGCAAATTTAAAGAAAGGTTTGCGGCTGGACAGTAATTGAAAGTGTGTTAGCGCGTGCGTAAGTGTGTGTGTGTCTGGGAGTGTGCGTGCGTGGTGTACCTGCAGGTGTGTGCCGGGTACAAAACGTGCGTCTCTGCTCCCAGTCTTGGTGTGCCCCGGCTGCTGCAGCACATGGGTAGTGGTAGCTCCGCCCACAGCCCGTCTCCTGGCAACGTAGCGACGCCCCCAGGCGAAGACAGAACACGCACACCTGGACGGGACAGCGGACATGTTTAGTGACGCAGACTCCGGCTCAAGATCCGGTTGAACCAGAGCACAGCAGTGTATCAGTTGACTTTAATAAAGTCAACGTGAACTTGACTTGATGACCAAATAGTGACCCATACCTGTGTGCTTCCTGAGTCGATGGCTTTGTCGACGTAGAGCAATGATTGGCCCTCCCCTCGGCAAACCCCTTCTGACCATGATGCACAATGCAGGTGGGCACAGCACTGGCCTAGACCGCACATGGGGAACACCAAAACAGAAACAGGTCGTGGTTAGGGAGCCTGTTCAGGCAGTTGTAAATGACTCCATCCATACCAGGATCCGGTCATCTCCATGCCGAGCCAATCAGTTACTTTATTATAGCCAGGCCTTTTACATCACTATTAAACATGCCTGACTAAACCCTTAACAAGCATATGTGTGTGCACTCAGAAGCTGTTCAATTGAAAGCCATTACTGCTGAATTTTGAATTTCTGAAAAATACACAATCGCTACAATACATATTTCTGACTTTTAAACGATTCCCTATGTTCTTTTGTAAGCTCCAATACAACATGGAAAGAAAATAATATGCATGCTTGCATATGCGTGTGTACCTGTGGGATCAAACAGTGATTGGACATTGATGTCGTGGGGCAGCCCGATTGCACCCAGTTGTTGTATGAACTCTGTGGATGTCCTCTGGTCCATCTCCTCATCTGAAAGACATGATATTGAACAATTTGAGACTACTATGAGATGCATTGTAATGGCAGGTCATGAACTCCAAAAGTCATTACCAAGCAATGCTTATCAGAAGCGAAGACAAAAACGCTTACTTTAACAACTAGTACCAAATTATCTTAGTGGCTCACTTACATTTTGGCCCATTTCTTTTAATTACGAGAAAAAAACCTATTTATTTTGTAAGGACTAGACCACAAGTCCTGCTGGCTTCAAATAGGTCACGCTTGTTATGCAACAGCCAGCTTTACAAAAAATAATTGTTGATTCCAGTAGGGTAATGGGAATAAGTATTTTCAATTAAAACACATCCCGACAGATTTGCCTCCACATTCTGGATTCAAAAGGCAGGTGCTTCTTGCATTCTACTCACCGTTGGAACCAGAACCATCCGGACTCCCGCACCTTCAGGGAGAGAGAGAGAGAGAGAGAGAGAGAAGCGTTTGAGAAAGAGAGTGAGCGTGTTCGTCTATCACTATTCATGCCAGTTCATAAGTAAATGGACATTACCCAAGTAAACTAGCAATGCTTGGAACCCGATTTACAAATGCTAGAATGCTAGAAGTGTTTATCCTTTTATTGTGAAAAACCGAAAAGACGAAGAGCCGTACGTGCGAGCCCCCTGGTCGACTTGGTAGCAGTCGTCATGGCAATCGTTATCGCGGTCCGGGGAGGCGCGGCGGTTGAGGATGTGGAGGGGAATATAGCCCGGCGTGGGTCCGAACACCACCAGGTGACCCTGACCCAGGGGAGGGTCGTCACCACGGTAACAGAAGGCACACTGCTTGACTCTGTCGGGGGGGAGGGGAGAGAATCAGAGGAAGTAGTGAGTCGAGAGCCCGGTAGCCTTCTGACACGCCAGATCGTACAACGTCAGTCAACCTTAAACGTCCGACTGCTCAGCATTGTAGTGTGCAACACCAGCTCAGAAAAGAGAAAAGTAGACACAAAGTGGGTCTCATTTATACTTGTTTGATTATTTTCAAACTCATTCAAATTTCTCTAACTGCCACTGACTGGGGTCGTGCCGACTGTCTCCTGCCGCGAATGTGTCTAGAGGATTTGAGCTGCAATTTGGAGAGATGTGCAAATCAGATGGGTAGTTTTGTTTTTTTTTATCCCCAAAGTAAGTGTGCAAAGATTATGGAAATATTGAGGAAAATTAGGCTTAAAGGACTTCTCTCCTACTCCACAACTTAAAGTAGCAGGTAAAAGGACCATGAAAGAATAAGGTAAAAATATATCAGCAAGCATGCAGAATATAGAGGAGAAACATGCAATATCGGCTGGTCGGTTCCCTGTTTGAGGCAACCAAGAGACAGAAATAATGCTGATTTAATAATTCCTTTGGCTTATAGGCCTAGCCTTCCAACACAAAGGTATGAATAGTAGGCTTACGAAGGTCACAATTCATCACTGCACTGCTCAAACGTGCCTAGGAGCCTTATACTGCATTTGTAAATGGGTTAATTACGGATGAAATCAGCACTCTTACTATTGTGGTAACTGACATTTTATTTATTATTGAATTATTCTTCACATGGAATCCAGAAGTACCCAAAGGTGAGTACTCGCTAGTCAGTCTGAATAATCATTTATTCTGCATCCCTTAATCTCACGCATAGATTCCAATCAGATCGCACCTAATAGTTTCAAACTGAAGGCATAATTGCTGTACCGCATAGGAGCCCATGCACCGAGATTTGTATTGAATCATCCTTGAGGAGAGCTGCACATCCCTAGAAACTACCATTGAAGAACCGGTCACCACCGCTAGGAGTGGTCATGGACAAAACTATGTCATCGCCGCTGGTACACTGACAGCCAATGAGAGTAGAACATCCCGTCAGCTGTCATGGGATGACATGAGGAAGCCAAATATGAACAATGAACATCCATAAGCACAGAATAGGCAGTGATGGTCAAATCTCCACGCTCCGATAGTGGCACAATTAACTCATCCCACTTGGGTCCAACCAACCCAAGACATTCTCACTCCATTCACTATTGTCTGCGTGAACATCTCATCATTGGCTCATCATCTAGTGGTTGCTGAACAAATACCTTGCATCAGAGCATCACGCAGACAGAAAGAAATCAAGCTCGGTATGGAAGACAAATAATTAGTAATATCTTACCGTTTTTTGGCATGCCCGAGGGAGGGGGCCGGCGAACCTCCAGAATCGTCTGACAGGGAACAGTGGAACAAGGGGGACAGAGAGTCCTCCTCCTGCCCAGGACTGTAGCTCAACCTGGGGCACGGGCTCTGGCAGGGGCTGGGAACAGGGCTGGGAACAGGGCTGGGAACAGGGCTGGGAACAGGGCTCTGGAGCGTTGGGCTATCCCTCTCCCCAGTGGTCTCCATAGGCAAAGGACTGTGCGGACAGTACTCCTCCTCCACAGAGCTGGGGCTGCCGGGACAAGTAAGCTCCACGGGGCTCAGGCTACAGGGGCATGGATCCAACACCGGGGCGGGGCTACGTGGAGACTGCTCCACCATGGGGCTGGGAGGGCACTCCACCTCCACCACAGGGCGACTGCCCTGCGGAAGACACTGCTCCTCTACCATGCTGCTACCGTCCTGTGGAAGACACTGTTCCTGCACCGGACTGAGGCTACAAAGAGAGGGATCCCCCACAGGGTTGGGAATAGGAGGACAGGGATCCTGCACAGGGCTCTGAGGACATGTACCTTCCACAGGCAGAGGGCCAGCAGTACAGCTAGCCTCTAGAGGGAGAGGACTAGCCGAACAACTGCCTCCCACTGGGCTGGGACTTTGAGGGCTGGTACCTTCCTCCATTGGGCCAGGACTGGTATTAGGTGGGCCCTCCGTAGCGCTCGGCGTAGCATTACATGTGGCTTCCATGAGAGTGGGGGAAAGATGAGGAGAATCCTCCAACGGTGTGTGACTCGCGTCAGGGCTGGGTCGGTGTTGTTCCCCAGGTTCAGGCTCTGCCCTCAGGCTAGGACCAGGGCTACTGACTGGGGTGTTCACTGGGGAAGCGGGGACAGGATCGGCCGGTGGCCCTCCTCCATGATCAGAAGCTAGTCCAGGGTCCGGCTGACACTCCGTGCCGACAGGCGGAGGGATGGGGCTGGCTCTGTCTGCGTCCCCTGGGCCGGGGTCTGGGTTTGGGCTCTGCACTGCCAGGTCATCCTTGGAGGGGGAGTCCCGTTCAGTGTCCGATGGGGCAGGGGTGGGGTTCTGCTCTGGTTGTGGACTGAGCCTGTCCTCTGTGGGTACTGGTTCAGGATCGGGATCTGGTTCGGGATCGGGGGTGGATTTTTTTCTTGAAGCTGATCGTCGTCGGCCCACTGGCTTCAACTCTTTAACCTCTGTGGAGCGGAGAGCAAGCAGAAGTTAACAACAGCAAATCAAAGAACCGTGAGGGGGAGGGAAAGGACGCTTAACATTGCATTTGAATAGATGGGACACATTTTAAAAATATCCACGAGAACTGAGAGATGCAGGGTGGAAACCGAAAGCAGCGTTGGTATAAAGCAAAGTTCAACAGCTGGTTTCCATAACAACCATATTTTATGAATGAGGCACACAGATGTGCCACGCAAGTACACACCTGTTTTCTGTGGCGTTTTCTTCGCTGTTGGACTCCGGGTGTCTTCATCCTGATTTCGACTTCGACTCCTCCGGCTGGAGAGAGAAAAGAGAAACGCAGAAATGTGTTTATGTAGATAGTTTGCTGACGTTGTTTAACTAAATTTACAGGGTTGACAAAATCAGTTGCAATCGTGCGTGAGTGTAAATTAAACCCAAGATGAATGTGGTTCTTGGACATCGGAAGCTGAATCAGTATTGAGTGGGTACAATTCAAAGATTCTGTTGTCCGTCTTGCATATTGTTTGACTCTCTCGTTCAAAATTATATTTCTGGCCTGATCTTTCTGTCTGTCTCTCAAACCATTGTTCTCCCTTACTGTAAGTTAATGCGAACACATGCATTCTCTTGCAAACATGGACGTACACACACTGTACTACTGCACTATGCAAGAACGAGGGCTTGCGTTTCTGTACATGCGTACTCCACATACATTTGCATGGCATTTTGCATTGTTAATATGAAGGTGTGAGTGGAAACAATCTCTGTATGCATTTGTTCAACCAAGTCGAATGGGAAACACACTCATGATGACAGTCCAACAACTTCAGTGGTCCAGTTGACCCACTATTGGTTCCAAGAATTACTATTGGGCCCCAGCCATACACACACAAAGAGACAAAAGAGACAAAGCAGTGCATGTCTATTATATGACTCCTTGAGATATGCTTAGGCAGAAATGAGTTCCCTATGTGTATGCATGAATGTGTGCGTCTTATGTTTATGATTGAGTTGTATGTAGCGACTGCATGTCTGTGTATGTATGAGTGTGTTATGTTTGTTGACAGGCCTGAGAGCTGTGCTGTGGAAAGTAGTTCCAGTTCTGGGGGAGGGGACGATGTTAAAACCCGGACTAGAGTAGCTGGCTGGACTGGAGCCACTACACACACACACACACACACACCTCCTTTTCTCCTTCTCGTGCACTCTCTCTCTTCTCCCATCCCCCTCCACTCCAACCCCGGACCACTCGACTGCTTACCCAGCATGCAACTTAACCACTTCCTTTCCAATAACAGCGTGCTACCACACAAACATCCCCTGGCCCTGTACGAATAAGGCCATGTATATTGGAGTCTGAAGACTTGAAACACACCGAAAAAATACAAAAAAAAATTAATTAGAGAAATGTTATAAAAACCAAACACAATAATGCAAGAGGCAATAGAGAGACCAGATTAGAGTGACATGGTTTGAGGCTATTGAGATGCCCTTCAATCAGACTCTAGAGCCTCATTTAACAAATGTATTGCCATTGAAATGATGATGCCCCTCGTTTTTCTACAAGCGTTGCCTACTGCTGACTGTGTACCAGCATGTGACGAAACACCCACACAAAGTGATTAAGCACTGCTTTATTGGGGATGTCGGCCTTAAGGGAAACAAAGAGCCTAGGTGGGTCACGACCTTTAACTTATGACCTTTAGAATGCTGGCCGAGTGGCCGAGATGAATGCCAGAACCAACCCCAGGGGTAGAACGTAAACTTGGTGGTGATGCCAATACATACAAAATGAGCACAGTAATTGTGCTGCATAACTTGGTGGATTCAAAGGAAAACCAAACTGAACTGAATTACAGGGTTGTGGTTGTTCATTAGAACAGCCTCCCCCGATCACAAAGGCAGGACTTTACATGAGGTCATGGCCTCTGCTTCATGGACGCAGTCAGGTCCCTCTGTGTGCATGCCAAGGACAGAAACCACTCACCTCCTCATTGATACATTGTGTTTTGTTTGATGTTTCGTGATTAATGCATGCAGCGCAGGTGTGAACACACATTGTGTGTGTGAATCAGAATCACATCCGTTAGTTTGTTAAATAAATAGATTTGTTGTGAACACAAGCCATGCAGCTTGGAATGTAGCATTTTTGCTTACAAAATACCACAACCATAAGCATGGAATCCACATTTTGCGTGCGCACCAGCACAGACGTGCAAACATATGTGCTGCCATGAGCGGCACACTGCCATGAGTGAGCGAGTGCACTGTGCTTTTGGTTACATGAAACACACACGTGCTGATGTGTTTGCATAGTAATGATATAGGTAATACATACATTTACTAGGCCAACCCAAATCAGTTTGAAGCTGTGCAAAGTCCTTATTGGTGCATTCACTCGAGACGCGTTAAAACCCCTTCACCTCCCTTCACCTGGACTGGAGTAAAATACTAAGTGCTGCCGTTATCAGCAGTGAATCAGATAGGCTGAGTCATCCCGCTGGCTCAATGAGAGGACACCGCGCCACCGCGTCCTTGCAGACCGCTCTCAGTCTGACTCTACAGCTGACTGAGCGCGAGAGGGATACCCATCGTCTTCATAAGAGTTACCATCGACGACAACAACAACCACAACAACACGAGAGCAGATAAGTCATCCGGTATAGCGGCTGCTGCTGCAAGGCTATGAAGTTCTAGGGTCTCCTTGGAACACAATACCTTCAGACTGAATGAAACACAGGTGGATAATTCCAGAAACGATATTAAATGAGCAACATAGAATGGGGGAGAAGAAATACGTTTATTTATCATCCAATCAAACCTTTGATGTTACAATCTGGACACCAAACCGGAGATGCCGGGGTTAACCTCCTGAACAACAGCATCACTGCAGAGCCGGATCTATTAAACTTGGACTACTCAGACCCCAAAATAGCAAACAGAACTTTCTCCCAGCACAAGATCTTGTTTTACTTGGAATATAGCAACGATAGATCACGATGCAGAAGCAAGACTGAAAAGAGCACACTTTCTTTGAAGGGATGATAGATATCTGAACAACCTTTAGAATCGTAAAAGCAGTGGAAGTGTCCCAGGGAGTCTGCCAGATATAGTACAGCGGTGACGGCGCACAATGAATAGAGTCTGTCTGCATGCAGCAGGACAGCTATTACTGACAATAATCAATTTATGGCAGTGATTCGATTGACGCATTTACATGTGCTCCAGAAATGGGATAACAGAAGCCCTGTTTATAGAGGAAATAGTGTGATTTCTTTCAAGGAAAGTCACTTCTGGATAAAAAGGTAATGGCCTTAAGGAGTTTAAGGAAGGTATGGGTCAGAATGAGTGGGGGGGGTGGGGGTTAGATCTGCTTAATTACAGCAATATCCATTGTGCACAACGATCAATTCCTTTTGGTCTTCCCCCAAGTGAATATAGCAATGCATCTATATGCCATTTGATGGAGGTTTTTATCGAATGAGTCTTTCAATAGTGGGTGCCCACTCTAGGCATGGAGATCGAACCCCTTACCCAGGCCGTGTTAATTCCATACTCCACCAGTTAACCTAGACAGGCCAACAAACAGAATGTTTTGTTTAAAATGTATACAATCTGCACCAATTTCTTGGCAAGCTGTCTGTGTTTGTTAATTCTGGGCTATACATGTCGTCGTACATGTTGTCGTACTATGGCTACACAACTAACACAAATGTGTTCTGACTGATTTGATGCTAGTTGTTGAGGATGTAATTGCTCTCTTAAAACGGAATCCCTCACTCTATTCGACACAACAGTCCCCTGGTGTGCAATTACAGAAAGTGCACTATGGTGGTCATGACTACATTATTGTTTGCAAAAAATATACGTTTAATTTAGACCGGTCAAAACCAGTCCATCTAACGGTTTTACTCAAGCTAATTAAAAGAAGAAGCTCCATATAAATGAGAAAAAGTTGTCACATAAAAAGCTATTCAGCTGCAGGCGGGCGAAGTATTGGAGGGGAGGTGTACGGTCAGCTCAAGGCCTAGATAGAGGGTTCAGATGGGGGCTTCGACTTACTTTGTCCTTGATTGTGGCGGGGGAGTTGGGGGGGGTGGAGTCGGCGGCAGCGCGGAGCGGCCGGTACTCCCGTCTTTCCGAGGTCGCCCACGCGGCCGCTTCTCAGGGGTAGGACTGCTGGCAGCCGCCTTGGCCAATCCGGCGCTGCGTCCGGCACGAGTGACAGGAGGAGGCGGGCCCCTGTCCCGAAGCTCCTGAGACTGAGCCCCTGATGGCATTCTGGGAAAAAGACACGGACGCAATGAAACATCATACCTTTAATAGCTAGTTTGTAGTTGTGTCATGCAAAAGCAAAGCCAGGATAAACTAACAGATCATATTTATTCTAAATCACCCTAATAGTGCAAGCGTCAACTTTAAATCCATTGCTGAAGAGGTTACCTGAATTAAATGTAACATTTTGAGGCAAATTGAAGAACGCAGCAGCACGAGCTGCACTTAAATGTTGAAGCTCACTCGGTAAAAGCTGAACCAAAAACAAAGAGCTAATCTAAAACTAATTTAGTATTTGGGTCAACATAATCCATGGTCCGCACTCCCTGCAGACTGAAACACATGTTGAGGAGAACCTTGGAAATTGGTAAAATTTGGCATCCCTCAGTGAAACTGGGCTCAACCAGACCAGCCAGACATCTATAACAAGGCAGACAGGCGAGTGGCTGAACTCACTGTGACCCAATGAACTACTGACACACGCGTCAGCCCCCGTGACAGCCGGCTATTTTGACCAATCACAACATGGAGAACGAATGAGTAACGGCAAGGGCTCTGTGACCCGCCGACATGGATTGGACTTAGGTTGCTTCAAGAAAACAAATGCAGGCGGACAGAATTCAGGGGTGACACAAGTCTGCATACAGAGACTGGGCAGTATATACAAGGCCGTAGCCGGTCAAACCATCTCAGCCAGCGACAAGACTACGACGTGGGCATTACTCAGGATGGACCTCGGTGAGTGCAGACGTGAATGAGCTGACGTGTTATGAGATGACGAGAAGAGCTTTGGGCACTCACCTGGTGCTGAGACAATGTTCTTGACCAGTGCCACCGCCGCTACTATTGGTAAAGAATGTCAGATTATAGCTATGGTAACCTCTTGGGGGGTGAACTTTCTGTGTCACGGCAGAATGGGTACTACAAGATATTGTTTGGCCCACTTAGTGACCTGACCAGCATGGAGCCACAATCCTATCAGCCTCATTTCTTGCCAGTAAGCCACAGTGTCGAGTGTGTAAGGCACCAATGCTGCTTATCGGGAAGACACTTCCACGGACCTCAGCAGGTCTTCCTATATCACTGCACACTAATATTAAAATAAAACTTCAAAACCTTTCACTATTATTTTTCTCTTCAACTGTACTTCCATAAAAAAGCATGCAAGTTAAGTTTCACACATTTGTTCAGGTATGTCTTAATGCATTAGTCCAACATCAAGAATAGAGAACCATTAAAGGGTGCGTCTTAGAACGTGTTTTACATGAAAACCAGTAGTTATTACAAACCAATCCGTGTGCAGACAGTTATCGCACATGAGTGAGGTTCCATCATAGCCATGACGGTTGACGTTTAACAGGGTGACCTTTTTTCTCACCTCTGGTCTAATCAAGTAAACTCGTTTTTTGCAGTGTTGAAACTGAAAGCCCTATAATTTATACATCATACGCAGATAACAATGCATTGAAATGAGCAGCGCTAAGCACTGAACCAGTGGCCGTGGACGTGGGTCAATAGAAGGCGCCGCCCCTCCGTGAAATATTCACTTGAATATATCTGCAAACTATGAATCATCTATTATAATACGTAATAAAATCAACAAAAATACATAGCGTTTATCCTTGTTTAATTGTGTGATAGACCCTACTTGCCACTGCCAGCAACCATTTAAATGTGTCTGAACGTCGATGATTTGGGCTAGGCTAGGTGGTCCCTCCTCCAAGTCAGGGGCGCCGGCCACGTTGACGTCAATGTAGGCTTGCATTTGCTGTCTATCAAGCAGAGACATATATATATATAGACATTGAGACTCACAAAAAAATGTGCTATAGGATAGTTATCATGATTTGTCTCAATATCAGAATAACAACAATGGGTCAAATAACAATGGCTGGTGGAATAGCACTAAAGTAGGTCTGTATGCAGTGTAAGCATTTCCAGGCCCTGCAAGTCAGGATGTAGGCTATGAATCTGAATGAGTAGCAGGTAATAGGTAGTGGCCATCGCCAAATTGCACCAGAATACAGGAAATCAAATCTACCTAATTCTATTTTTCCTGTGGGGGACCCCCAGTTCATTACTGCACCCCACAAACATTTTTGATCACCGGCCGCCACTGCACTGAACAGCAACAATTGAATATAAATTATATTCTCAATAAAATATTGTTATATAAACAGCATTTACACTGAAGAAGATAATAATAAGCATCATGGAATGAAGAAGATTAGAGATTTTGAGAGTGTCATGTCATTGAAGGCCATTTTAAGTATGCTACACAATATATATACTGGCGTCATTTTTGTAGCTTTACTTTTATATAATTGGCCAAAAATTATATAATGTTTTTTAATATTAATCGATAGATAATTATCATGACAACAATAATAATAACAATGCTCAATTCTCCTTATGACAGAATCCTAAAGAAAAATGATGTTTAATGGATTATAATATACAATTATTTATTATCAGAAGTAAAATAAAAATGAGAACTGCTTCGATTCCCTATCACACCAAATGCCTGGTTTCAAACATCTCAACAATGAATAAGTTAACAACTGCTAGAGAGTAGGGCTGAGGGGATGTTGAGAAAAAAAAAAAAATAATAATCGCCCAGGTAGTGCCTACTTAGCTTCCATGACACTCATTAGTTTCTTGAAGCCCTGTTTTTCAACCTTTCTTGCAGGCATCATATATTTAGAAATACAGTACGGAATTGTGCTGTTTATTTCTTTATATCGCTTTGATTTATTTTCGTATGGGGTAATGGCTGAAAAAGCAGACGCATGTGCCGGGTGTTGAACAGAAGTTTGACTAGCAGTAGGACTGGGCGGTTGGCTAGTAGTTGGGGGAAGCTGACGCTAGCACGATAGCGCAAACTCCGGCTTTAGGAGTGCTCTGTGGGATGGTAGCTTTTGAGATGGTGGAAGAAGTGGGTGGCGTGGACTGGTCGCCTACATATTTTGCACTTAATACTAGTCTGTGCATTATACTATGTCAGACTTCAGGTAAGCCCAACCATTTCCAAATAACTGGAGTGGCATGAATGACCTTTCCTAGAAACTCATTCTCTCATTCTATAGCTTCCTTCTGATAAACACATTGGCTGTCAAACATTTGTCTTTAAAATAACTCTTTAATGAACTACATAATTTCTTTAATTCTATCCAAGCAATAGTTTTTCAAACCAAATACAAATTATGAATCTATCATTGAACCTCATTACTTGACACTTGATTACTAGATGCCATTGTAGACAATGACATCACATCGGAAGTACCTTGGTTGCAGATTGCAACCTACTAGCTAGACGGTAGACGGCTAGACGCCACTAAATCATATTCACTACACCTTAAAAAATGTGCAGAGATATTGGTTTACCTTTTCCACTTGCATATTCAGACACATAAGATCACATAATCATTATTTGAATACTAGCTAGACTATATATTGGTTCTAGTCTGTAGACACACACACATACATATTTATATTAGCTCTCTCTAGCAATGAATTAATAAACCCAGAACACCCAAATATGGCCTCTGCTGGCGTCGGGCCTTCCAGCAGCCACAACCCTGGTGTATCTTGGCACATCACTTTTATCAAATTAAATAGGCAACACTAAATGAGGTGATTCTCTAACATAAATAAGATACTTTCCAGGGGTGGTAGGCTATAACTAAACAATACAATAACATGATACTAAGTCATTTATACACGGCACAATGACTCAAGAGACAACTTTACACATAATTAATCTAATAAAGCTTATCTGTGGAAATTGGCAGCATAACCAATTTCCCATGTCTGATCAAATGTGTTCTAATGGAGACAAGAGTGAAAGATCAGGGCAGTAAAACGGACTTTCCAACCGTCAAACAAACAACCCCGGACATACTCCACAGTAAGCATCAGTTACTCTGATATGCTATGGGAAACGTTCTCCCCAGTCTCAACAACCCCACTTGTTTTCTATACACAACTTCCAGTGAGGCCTTTAGACTACTAGACTATTGCTCCACACTGGCTCCCTCCGTGCAGCAAGGTGCCGAGTAAGCAGACAACCGGCCAATGGCATGGCGGTGAACTGGGTGGTGTTTCGGCCTAGATCATCCACCTCGATGACAACAACACATCATACGTCCTGAAAGCAATGTTGACTTCGACTTGATCCATCAGCCGTAATCGATCAAAAATGATCTGCAACTTATGATCTCCACTTATACTTGTTCCCCGTTGGATGGCTTTAAAACACTGAATGGGGTTACGATCGTAATACCCAGCTGCATCTGTCTGCTTGATGCCTAAACGTGTTTCAGCTATGCATTGTAATCGTACCTTGATTCATGTCTAGAAGTATGGTTCGTCCATCTAAAAGATGCATGCTCACATCCGAAGGGATTGGGTTATAGTATGAATCTACTTACAGTGTGAATGCCCGTACTGGTGGTGGAAGTACATATTAAAACACCCATGAGTTAACACACGTTTCACAATCATCGTCAAAACAGATAACTAAATCCTCTATAATTCACTACATAATAGAAAGGTTTGGCAACACAACATTAGTATCAGCTTCCTATATTGGGGGGTTCGTGTGGACCGCCCAGAATTTGACTGATCACTTTTCTGTTAGCATTAGCTAACAAGCTAGCTCTTAGCGCGCAATATAAAGGAGTGCATTCCGTCTAGATAGCTGGCTTTGGATTCATCCCAGATTAATTTGGAATTAATTACAATTTAATTTTACAGCCGATAGCCGCAAACAGAGCGATAAACATGCAGAAGTGTCGTGAGAAAAGAAAAACCCTTACGGAATTGATGCAATTCTCTTTTTCCTCTCCAGCTTTGCAGCCAACTTAAACCGATTTTAATTCCAGCAACGAACTTCTCCGAGTGATAGCATTTGTTTCATAGGGTTGACATAATATTTTCCGACGAAACATTCCCTTGAGGTTGAAATAAAAAGCGTGATTTTCACCTCTAAAACGCGAAAATTAAAGTTAAAGCGTACGCTCCATCATGGAGGCCATGTTTCGGATCGACCGAAGCACTGCCTGTCAACGATAGTAGAAGAAGTAGGTCCGATAAAACATTAGTTTGTGTGTGAGCGCCGAAACATGTGTCTAGTGTGAACGACAAGAATACATATGCCTGTAGTAAATTTGGAATGAATTACTAGTTTAAGCTTTTGAAATGAACTGTGTTAGTGGCAGAGTGAAAATGTGTTATGAAAAAGTGTGTCTGACCCTGCGGAGGGAGCCTTGGAAAGCCGTTCGGGTGAAGCACCCTCTCTGTCATCAGACGGAACACCGGAAAACACGGAGTGCTTCAGCATTCTGGAGGGGATCAAAAACGGACTTTGACATACATGTTTACAATTGGTTCATTTAGTTAAAAACACCCAGAATAACTGAGAGTCTTAATAAACCAATAATCGAAATAGTTTTTATGGGGAGCAGAATTTGGAATTCAAAAGGATTGCAATTGTGATCTGGATTGATGTTTCTGACATTACCCTGAGCAGCTAGGGATGTACGATAGGCCTATTGCTATAACCTGTTTGAAAACGAATGGCATACTGCTGTCGTAACCGGGTAAAGACCTTATATCAGCTGCTCTTTATTATATTTTTTCCTTCAAACAAAAATAATTGTTTTGGTATCAGTGAAACGGGGTTACAAACAGTGCCAATGGGTGATGCAAAATTATTTCAATTTCATCAACCAGTCTCAATCATGCTTTATGGAATTAAGTCTAAAATAAATTGTGCCTACAACCTCCAAATACAGAGAACCGTATATTCCATTGACGTATTATAACAACTATATCATAATTTAAGAATTGTTAGATTATCATTTTTTATAAAATAGATTCAGCGAGGGAAAGAGGAAGTTGAGGTCCAGTACAGAGGAAATGATCTGTCCAGCAAAAGAAACAGAAGAAACATACAGAGGCAACCGTCGCGTAAGAATTAGAGGTAGAGCCACATACATGAGAAGACGGAATGTGTATCTCTACGAAAATATTTATTTTGTAACCAGTATGATGGACTAGAAATGTGCTTGTTAAATCTTCAAACAACATTTCTGGGCACATCCTTTCTACAAATTAATTCAGAGCTAAATTGTTAGACATACTTTATTTCGGAACATAGTACAGTTTTGCCTATACAAGCTAGTATAAATACATGGATTGTAAAACCAATGCCAAAACCAAACCCAGTCCGAAAAACGGGACTATCCAAGAGAAGATATCACATCAAAACATTAGAATGCCTTGTTGTCAGATATTTGTTGAGTGATTTCCTTTAGTTGTCAAAACCAAACTACTGAACGGAGCTACAGGTGTACCCTAAAATGGAAAAGGACTCCTATTATCAACCCATGATTCAAAGGCCTCAGCTCCCAGCCAGCCAGACTTGTGATGTGTGCGGATGGGATTCAGGTGGTTCCCCCTGGTGGAAATAAGGTGTAAACGCACTTTTCTCTGAGAGTGAAAAGTTCCAGTGCAGCAGTTTCAACGTCAGATACAACATACATAAAACGCATTAACTTCAGAATGCTTTTTACAGATAACACCACATATACATAGTGAATATGTGTACAAACTCACAAAAAACAAGGCTGTTATTTTCAGGAACAAAACAACAAGGTAGACTCTGGAATTTTAAACAAACACTACTCCTCCGTCAGTCACATAGAATGAGCTGCTCTTGTGAGCCTTGGTCACTTTGGAGGAGGAGGAGGAGGAAAAGGAGATGCAGCGAACGTTGAACGCCTGTCTTCGGCTCTGCTCCTCAGTGCACGCAGTGGCCATGTTGGTTCCAGGCGTTCCCCTGGAACACAACAGCCTGTGGGTTACCAAGCGTTGCCATGGGCGACAGAGGTATGGCTGCTCATACTCAGAACATGAGGGGGAGGAGGAAGAGGATGACGAAGAAGTAGCAATGTTTCTGTAGTTCCTTCTGATGGCGTGCGAGGTGGCGAAAACTGTGATTCTGTAATCTCTGAATTGAAAAAAAGAAATATAAATCGTCAATAAGGTGAACTACATAGACATCTGTAACCATTCTGAGCTAAAAGGGAAGATACAACCGTGAACACACACACACCTTAGTAGTCTAGAAAGCAACTCTGAACACTTGGTGAGCTTGTCCTCCTGTCTGGCCGCACTTTCCCCGCCCCCGCAGCGATCCAGCCAATAGAAAGCCGAGATACTGTCGATGAGCAACAGCGATAGGCCGGGCCGGGAGGAAAGGGAGGTCTCCAGGTAGTGGAGGGTGAGGAGCAGCTGGGAGGAAGAGCCACAGTGGACCACGAGGAGGCGGGAGAGACAGGTGCGCAGGGCGGCCTCCTCCGAACACCCCGCGTCGGACTCAGCCTGTGGGCTGCTGGAAGAGCGACCTAGACCGACAGGCAGAGAGAGAGCCGGAGGAAAAGACGCAGAGCAGAGGTGGAATAAATAATAATTGCATTGCAACGACGGACAGCTTTGTGAAATTAGATCTCAGTTCACCAACATAAACTGAACAGATTTGTGTGTGTGTGTGTGTGTGTGTGTGTGTGTGTGTGTGTGTGTGTGTGTGTGTGTGTGTGTGTGTGTGTGTGTGTGTGTGTGTGTGTGTGTACCAGCAGCCAGTCTGTTCTCCAGTATGGTGACCAGGCGTAACATGTCCAGGCTGTAGTCAGTGTCCACAAACACCACCTCCACACCCATACCTCCAGCCTCCACAGGCAGGATGCAGCGACACAGCAGGTGGTACAGCAGCTCTGTCTTACCTTGAGATACACGTGTGAACACACACGCACAAACACACACACGTAATAGGGTATAGCTACGAATCAAAGATCTCTTAATAAAACACGCAATTTAGACAACAGTTGCTTACCTGTCCCTTCCAAGCCATGTAATTCAACCACCTCCCCTGTTCCAGAGAAACAGATATACAAAGTTTGTTTTGGAAAGACGCCAGAAAGCCCTCTACATCCCATTGACATATAGCTTCAATCATATACACACCTCAATTACATTAAAGTAGTACCGATGATTCATCGGTACTACTGTATTGTCTGAATTGACAATGTGTAGTTTGTGACGGTGAGCCCTACCATACTGAGGTCCGCAGTTCTTGGGGAACAGATGTGGCTCGATATCGATCAGACAGCGACGTGCTTCTAGCCTGGCAAAAAGCTGCACAAAATAGAACCATCGCTTTTAAGAATTGGAAACTTAAAGCTAAAGTTGTCAATGAATGTCGTTATGTTTGTCAATATTTGGTTAATCTAAAAAAGGAGTTTAACAGCCTATCATCATTAAAGTTTCTGGTCTCTGGTGTACGGCTGGAAGTAGTGCCTTTCGGTTATTTGGGGTCATTTAAAAAAAGTGTAGCTTAATAAATAACTTTTCAACCGAACTAATGTTCATGGTGGTTGGTAAAACATTCTAAATATTTTTCGTCCAACCTGTGCACCCGTTTCTGTCTTGTAGTCACCCATGGGATGTCAACACGATGGATGTACAATAAGGTAAACACTCTTTAAATCATGCTTCCTGGTTCAGGAAACTTACCGTAAAGTTTGTTGTAGCTACGCCTGGCAGCATCTGTTGCCATTTGGCGCAATGCCAAATTCGCATGTCTTGTCTAGTATTTGCCTGTATGAATGTCTGTCTGATTATTTGTTTGTCATGAACATAATATTATAATAATGATAATAATTAATATTAGAATCATAATAAATATGGAAAAATAATAATTTATATTATAGATTAAAAAATGTATTACAAATGTAGTAGCCATGTAACTGTATACTAAGCGCCAGCCGTGTACATATGACAGCTGACACACAAGCACAAACAGACACACTTACACACACTTACACACACACACACACACACACACACACACACACACACACACACACACACACACACACACACACACACACACATACACGCACGCACACACACGCACGCACACACATAGACACCCAAAACACACGCACAAACAGGCACACACACACACACACACACACACACACACACACACACACACACACACACACACACACAAGCGCGCGCACACTAGACGCACGACCGTGCAAAACGTAGGTATACACATGAAGCGCGCGGGCACAGAGGCGCACGACTGTCGCTGCTTCACTCTCTTCACCACTCTCGTCTTCACTCCATCATCCTGCTGGGCTCTGGTTACCGGGGCCGTGTGAGAATGTGTTTCTATTTTTTCCCAGCGTTCCTTTGACACGGGAAGTAGTCCCACTGGCGGATCATAACGGGAACGACCAGGGGAATATCTCGGACTGCGAGGGGGGAACGAACGGACTGCTTTAATAGTTTATCAAATAAGCTTTTAAACCTATTATAAATAGACGAAACTAATCCGAGCCCGTGTTGAATTTTTTTTGTGGAGGGAAGGACAATCCAAGACGAATGATTGACTACTAAAGAGAGAGACAGAAAAGAAAAAAAAACATATCGTTCTTCGTTGCCATTGCACAGGCTACCTGAAATGCCAGCCCATGTTATCCGTTTAACGGGGGCGTCTCGTTAACGACCGTCGATCACTGGGTGTCGGTGCATCGGACCGGACGGTTCCAGGAGGCAGGCATGTCGGCGCAGTTGCCACCCTGCGTTATAGACTGCGGGACGGGGTAAGTCAGTTTGTTTATAACGGAACAGCTGGGCTCTGGGAGACATGCACACGCACTTTCACACCAACACACACACTCGCATGGCAAGCCTACTGGACTGCGTTGCTTTTTTTTTTTCCATGTTAGGCTTTAAATGAATATTAGTCTGTGGTCTTGCAGTCGATGCGAGTCGCATTGTTGATTATGCATTGTGATTTTGTGTGTGCGTGCTTTCCTATTGCATTATTGGCATTAGCCTCTTACTGGAGCAGTTTGCATCTCCGATGGAGTTTGAATGCCCCTGACGTCACGGCGCTGTTTATGAAGGCTTAATTTCCACTGGGAGAGACCATGTTATTTTTTTCATAATATAATACCTAATGTTTCCCAAAATAAGGCCTATCCTTTTAATGCATTGTACTTAGAGAATAATTTATTGGAAGGGCCTACAAACATATTTTGAAGATTTGGTTGAGATGCATTTCTGTGTCATGTGCTTCAGATTAAATACAATCTAAGTGAAATATAAAAATATTATATCCGTCATAGCATCCGTCCAGCATAGTAGGCTACATCAACAGTACTTCACTTCTACTTTCAACACTTTCAATTAAAAGTATCTCATAGTCTGCATGACTCAATCACAGAGCATGTAAAAATGAGCCATCAGGGACAATATCTCCTCTCTCCTGGCCTTCCGATGACAAACACACTCTCACACACACACACACACACACACACACACACACACACACACACACACACACACACACACACACACACACACACACACACACACACACACACACACACACACACACACACACACACACACATCTCTGTGCAGCTCTACCTCCCATCAGAGGTCACACACTCACACGGTCTGCCTGTCGTTCTCAGTCTGGATAATCCTGTTGTTTTGTGAAGGTTTCAAACTGATGTCAGCATTTCAACTCAATGCAATGTTCCCAATTCTAAAGTTCATTATCACTTAAAGTGTACATTGACCAAATTAGATGGAAGAAACCATTACTATAGCAACCCTAACACTGAATCATTGTATCTGACTGCAGGTATACTAAGATTGGCTATGCTGGAAATACAGAGCCTCAGTTCATAATGCCCTCATGTAAGTAGTGCACACACGCATGCGTGTCAACACAGACCCAACACAACACACAGTGATTTCCTACATGTCTTTGCTTTTGTAAACAAGGCAGTATGTTCCCGGCGTTCCCCTTCAGAATCAACAAAGTATGCCATCTTATGTCATCTCAGCTCGTTCACCTCTCCCCACTTTACCCAATCTCATCTCACCCCCCCCCCCCCCCCCGATCCCCTTAGCTTCACCCGTTTCCCTTCACCATCCCTCATCTCCCCTCAACTCTCTTTATCATACCTCCTTCACCTCTTCTTCCCTCATCTGCCCTCACCTACACTCATCTGCCCTCCCCTCCCCTCACCCACCCCCCCCCCCCCCCCCCCCCACCATAACCGTTCCTCCCCTCCCCTCCATTTCCCCCCCCCCCCACTTCTGTCCCCTCCCCTCACCTCACCTCTCCTCCCCTCCCCTCCCCCCTGCCCTCCCCTCCCCACGCTATGTGTGTGTGTGAGTAAAACAGGCCTGTTGGCATCCTGCTAACAGGTATAGCCATCAGAGAGTCGGCTGGGGTGGGGGATCAGGCTCAGAGGAGGCTTGTGCGCGGGGTGGAGGACCTGGACTTCTACATTGGAGACGAGGCCATCGACAAGCCCAACTATGCAACCAAGGTAGAATAGATCCACCTCTGGATAGGAGCTGTGTAGAACCCTGCCGTGCCCCTGTTCTATTAATTTGATCTTTATTTAGGAGACCCATTGAGGCCAAGGTCTCTTTTTCAATGGTTTCCTGCACTCCAAATGACGACAATGCAAAATAAAATACATACATTTAAACAATTTAACTTTTCCATTCAAATTATTTTAAATGACCAAAAGGTACCAACATATCTCCCTTCAGGACTTCCCGTAGTTCATTCCAAGCCTTTGGGGCATCAAACTGAAAGTCAGATGTATTGTAGCCTACATCCTGTCCTGTGTGTGGGTGTAATGGATCACTGACTGAATAAACTCACATACCAAGAATAACGGTATATCACACCCGGAAAACACTAATGAAGTTTTAGATTTATACTAATAATTACAGGGGTCGGCCTTACATTTACATGGCATGGATTTAATGATAATAATATTGTATTGCATTTATATTGGGCTTTCCAAGGCAACCAGAGTGCTTTCCAAAGAGAGCATGTTTATGTGTGTGCGGGGGATATGACACCTCATCCATTTCCAGTATGTAGCGTCCACCTGGGGGTAGCACGGCATCCAGTATGCACCAGAAAGCTCACCACACACTGGCTATCACAATGGAGACAGGAGATTTGTTTGGTATTGCCAGTAGAAATTACTTTTATTAGTGGATGGTAACATGTAGATAACAACTACTCATCTGATTGAGGACACCAGTGCAGTCTGTAGAGAATGACAGCAGGTGAAGCTATAAAGTACATTATCGACCCTCTGTGACATCTAGTGGCCTATTCGGCATGGGATGGTGGAAGACTGGGATCTGATGGAGAAGTTCATGGAGCAAATCATCTTCAAATACCTTCGGGCGGAACCAGAGGACCACAGCTTCCTTATGGTAGGAGAGGCAACACCTGTCTGTGTGTGTTTCTTTCTGATTAGTTTACAGAAAAACCAACAGTGTTGTTTTTGTGTTTACTCTTTTTTGTGTGTGTATGTGTGTGGATGTGTGTGTGCGTGCATGCGTGTTTTTGTGTGTGTGGGTGCATGTGCCTTTGTATGGTTGTTTGTGTGGTTATGTGTGTGTGTGTGTGTGTGTGTGTGTGTGTGTGTGTGTGTGTGTGTGTGTGTGTGTGTGTGTGTGTGTGTGTGTGTGTGTATGTGTATGTGTGTGTGTGTGTGTGTGTGTGTGTGTGTGTGTGTGTGTGTGTGTGTGTGTGTGTCTTCATCTTCTACAGACAGAGCCTCCGCTCAACACTCCAGAGAACAGAGAGTATCTGGCAGAGATAATGTTTGAGACATTCAACATACCTGGGCTCTACATCGCTGTACAGGTAATGACCTCTCTCTCTCTCTCTCTCTCTCTCTCTCTCTCTCTCTCTCTCTCTCTCTCTCTCTCTCTCTCTCTCTCTCTCTCTCTTTCTCTCTCTCTCTCCCTCTCACTCTCTCTTTCTCTCATCTCCCGCTCATTCTCACTCTCTTTCTCTTTCCCTCTCTCTCTTGTATGTTACATAATTTTCACTCTGCCTTTTTGTATATATATTTTGTTTCTCTATCTCTTTGCCTCAACTTTGTCCCCCTATGTCTTTCTGTGTCCCTCTATGTCATTATATGTCTCCCTCTATGCCTCTCTGTCTCTCTCTATGTCTTTCTATTTCTCTCTATGTCTCCCTCCAAGTCTCCGTCTGTCTCTCAATGTCTCTCTATGCCCCTCTATGTTTATCTCTCTATGTCTCCCTCTATGTCTCTCTATGTCTCTCTCTATGTCTCTCTTCGCCTCTCTCTCAATGTCTCTCTTTATGTTTCCCTCAGTGTTTCTCTCTGTGTCACTATCGATGTCTGTCTCTGGCCCCATCCACCCCATGCCCGATCTTTTGGGGCCTGAAAAGGGAGACTTTACAAAATGTCTTCCATGTGGCCCCTTGTGGAGAGGCGTAACCACCACTGACTATTTTGATCATTCAATCAGAGCGAGGAGAAACAACAACCGAGCGGAATAGCAAGCTGTGTTTGTGATCGGTGGAGGCAGATTAATAATGTCCAGTAATACCTTTCCAGACAAATAATCTCTTCTTAAACGTGTCATCAAAATATTCCTGCTTCTTGTGTTTCTCTTGGTGTTCAGTGCGCTGGAGTAGAAAACCGTTGCCCACAGGCTCGTGGGTTTCCTCTGTGATCTTTGCATATTTGAGCAGAAAAGTTGCACTGCCACTTGCTCGGCATACGTATTGAACACTTTTCACTTGGACGAGGA
>NC_082404.1:4488601-4523601 GCF_031168955.1 Gadus macrocephalus | reverse complement strand
TGTAAAATAATTGTTAATGTGCAGATGTATACTGTAGGCTTACAGAATGCACTGAGGCATTCAACTTGACCATGAACAGGCCAAAACCACCAAACACTAAACCGTCCTTCCTTAATTATAATTAGCTCATGAGTGTAAAGACCTTAAATTGTTTTTGAGGTCCAAATTATTCAGGAACACTGGTGTCCTTTTGCAAAGATACACAACGTATTATATCTGGAACCTAAAGAAATGAAATGGCTAACTATCCCACTCTTAATTTTAAATTAGATAATGAATAGCAACAATATACTAATCTTTAGCCAAATCTGTCTTTGACAAGATGACAAATTAAGGTAAAATGGCATTAAACAGCTCCTGGATTTGGCATATGGAAAGGTTTGGGCTTGGTTTAATTATTCAACTTTCATCTCTTTATGCGCTTATTAAATCGTTTATATTAGCCACCCACAGAGAATATAAATAAATATATTTAATTTTATTAAGTCCACACAATAGTTGGTCATCTATAATAAAGGTTGTGTTGACAATTCATTATATAGTAGGCCTATGCATGGAAAACCGAATGTAATAAAGACTGCATTTGATAAACTGTTTTTGATGACAAATGACACTGAACTGAGCCAGATGTACGAGAAAGAATTTGAATAAAGACACAGCACCTTCAACATTTTTTTTGTTATTTTATTGAGTGGCTTATTTTTTGTAATTTAATGTAATTTTGTCAAGGAAGTTACTCAGGAAAATTGTAAGTCAACTCTCTTCCAATGGCTTCCAGTATGAATAATAAACTACAAAAAACTCAGAATAATTAAAACCTTACCATTTGAAAGTGGTCCTTATGTTGATGCTAATTTGTTATTCGACCTTTATTGTGAAATGCAAGGTTCACCGACCGGAAGTGTGTGTTCGCTCACTGCTCCGTTAGATACGTTGTCTTTTGCCCGGTTTTAACCACAAAATATTAGTAAAATAGCATAGCATTTCGCATATTTTGACCTCATGAAACCCACCGGAGGAAGAGATACATCAGGTAATATAGATGTGTCATTATATGTGCTCGGCAGCATGACTTGGTTCGGCGGAATTGTACATGTTATAACAGTTTAGCCAAATTGTTAAAAGAACAACAACGATCAATACCCCATGGGAAGCATGTAGGAACGATAACGAGAGAGTGAGTTACATGATACCGTGTCCCAAAGTGGTTACCAAATGAAATTTAGTTATTTTATCACTCTAGCTGGATGGATTCAATGACTATTGTTGCTGACTGGTTTAGCCTGTTCATCTTTTTTTTCAGCATAGGGAGAAAGAAACGAGAAGGTCCTTTTCCCACAGTTCCGGTCACTGAATTATCTCCCAGGATTACCGACAACTTTTTCCTCTCCTCAAGGTGTTGAAGCTTCACGTCCATTAAAGACATACACATTAATCATGTGCATGTGACTATTTTTCATTTTGGAAAAATGTCTTTAAAACGTGATTTGAAATCCCTTGGTTTTGATCCGTCTCACAAAAATTGTTTAGCCGGAGAGGAATTAACCAAGATGTATTTGAAGCAGCGCAGATCAGTCCTGGAGAAAGCACAGCATGAAGAATCACCTTTTCCACGTCTTGAAGAAATGTCAAAACCAGAGGCATATGTCGTGGAGAATAACGACAAGCTTACCATACAGTGTCATTTTTGTGGCAACCACATGGCCATGGCAACACTTCCTCCTCCTTTCCAACTCTTCTTGCCTAGTGAAGGAAGAGAAGCAAAGTCAGTGGAGAGCAGAGATGCCGCTGTCCAAGTGGATCTGCCGCCTACAACGATGCTAATGTTAAAGACCAGTAACAAGGAACACGACTCGGCCGGCCGCAGTCCTCATGGGAACACCACAACCGGGTGCACCACGGCCGGAACCGCCACGGCGTGGTACAGCACTGTCGGGGGCCCCGCGGCTGGGTACCCCATGGCCGGGTGCCCGCCAGCCTTTCTGATGGACCCCAGCCCATCTTCCAACTCATCTCTGTCCCCACCTGGATGGAACACCTCTGCTGGGACCACTGTTGGGTCCCAATGGAACACGTCGTCGCTAAATGAATCGGTGACCAAGCAGCACCAGGAGGCCAAACTGCCCCCAGTCGACCCAGTCCGATCCACTACTCCCATCTGCATCTCCTCCTCTTCCTCCTCGGCTTCCTCCAGCCCCTCCTCATCGCCCCGCCCCCACTCCTCGTCCACGTTCCTCCCAGTCACTCTTCCCAACCTCTATACTTCCCTGACGCAAACCAAGAAGGCCCTGCCGCGACTAAAGAGGATCCTGCCCAAACCCAGAACTGGCCTGCAAAGCCCCGGGCCCCCAACCCTGAGCCCCCAATCCTGCACCTCTCTGGGCCTCCGAGCACCTCCCTCTCCCCTGTTTTCCTCCCCCCCCAGGACCAGCAGCCTTGACTTGGAGGAGGGGGCGGACCTCACCCCTCCTGGCCTCATAGCTCCTCTAAGTCCGCGGCTAGCAGAGGAGGAGGAGAACGAGGAGGAGAGCCAAGCGAAAGAGGCTGTCGCGGGTGAGTTTAGTTTGAAGTAATGCAGTGATACCTGGTTAAAAGATGTGTTTCTTCTAAATGCAACCAGCTCCAATCTTTCAACAAAAACATATGTTAAAGGACAATCCCGGTGTAAAATGCATCTGGGATGTTTAATATGATAATATGAACGAGTTGGAATGCTAGTTTGGGAGCAAAAAACGCGTATGGACGCATTAAGGGTTGGTTGTTTTTAGCCGATTCTACCAAAACGCTATAAACTTGGAACGATGGGGGCATGTGTTTATGGTAAAAACTAAATCGCTACTTTAAACCACTTCAAAGGCTAGAAGTAGCCCGACACATCTTTGGCAGTATAATAAGGGTCTTAACATATAAAACGACATTGATAACTTTGTAAGTGTACAGATTGTTTATTAAAAAGGACATTTTATTCACACAATACCATCAGTAGATCACCCCTCGACGCCATCTTGTTTTTAAGACTCGAAAGGTGGATTGACGAACACAGAGATTGTGACATCCGTCAGCAACACGCAAGCTCTGTGTTGGCCAATCTTCTCGAGTAGAGTCTTAAGAACAGGAAGGCGTCGACGGGTGAACTACTGATGGTATTGTGTGTGTATAAAACGTCCTTTTTAATAAACAATCTGTACACTTACAAAGTTATCAATGCCTTGTTTTATGTTAAGACGCTTATTATACTTCCAAAGAAGTGTCGGGCTACATCTAGCCTTTTAAGTGGTTTAAAGTAGCGATTTAGTTTTTACCATAACAAATACCCCCATCGTTCCAAGTTTATAGCGTTTTGGTAGAATCGGCTAAAAACAACCAACTTTTGCTCCCAAACGAACATTCCAACTCATTATCATATTAAACATCCCAGATCCATTTTACACCAGAATTGTCATTTTTAAAGTTTAGTTTAGTATTCTGCATTTTACATAGATTTAACTCGACATAATACTGAGACATAATACTGAAATTATTGAATGGATATAAATAAAGTGAGTGTTATATTATTTCCTTCATCATTAATTCAATTTGTTTACATATTTTTGGGGCACGATTTTGGGCATTGTTCTCCTATGCCAATGTCGTTTGATTCTGTCTGTTGGATCTGTAAGAGTATCACATATTTCTAAGCACATTGTCTCTCTGTCTCCCTGTGTCTCTGCGTGTGTCTCTGTGTGTGTGCTCTCTCCCCAGGAGGGACGAGGGGAGCGCCACACGAGTGTTCCGTTTGTCTCCGGGACATGAAGACCAAGCAGCGGCTGATGGTCCACTTCAGGGTCCACACGGGAGAGAGGCCCTTCAGGTGCGAGTTATGCAGCTGTGCCTTCGCACAGGTGGGAAACCTCCAATGTCACGTGAAAAGCAAGCATCCGCTGGCGATCCCAGAACCCGGTGGTGGCCGCATGCGCCGGAAATCCTCCAAAAAGGTTGCCATGGCGTGCGACGGCACTCTTAGCCCCCCCAAGGCAGCAGAGGTCAACGCTTCTGTTGGTTTCCAGGGAGCCAACAAAGCTCTGAGCGATTCTAGGAACGCTAGCAATGCTCCTGCTGAATCCAGGCTAGCGGCTTCTGGAAACCTCGACATTGACCGCACTGCGGGCATTGAATTGACTAACGTGGCGACCATTGCTAATGACGTTGTTGGTCGTGAACCCTCCAGTTTCCCAACTGACTTCCCAAGGAGTAGGGACTTCAGTGCTTGGGACGTCCACAACGCCATGGAGCTCAACCCAGTCATGGAGGTCGATGATGCCAAGGGAAAGGGCCTGGAGGAGGCGGTGGGTCCTGGCTGTCCTCCTGGACTCATAGCTCCTCTTAGTCCGCAGCTAGCAGAGGAGGAGGCGGTGGGTCCTGGCTGTCCTCCTGGACTCATAGCTCCTCTTAGTCCGCAGCTAGCAGAGGAGGAGGGGGTGGGTCCTGGCTGTCCTCCTGGACTCATAGCTCCTCTTAGTCCGCAGCTAGCAGAGGAGGAGGGGGTGGGTCCTGGCTGTCCTCCTGGACTCATAGCTCCTCTTAGTCCGCAGCTAGCAGAGGAGGAGGGGGTGGGTCCTGGCTGTCCTCCTGGACTCATAGCTCCTCTTAGTCCGCAGCTAGCAGAGGAGGAGGGGGTGGGTCCTGGCTGTCCTCCTGGACTCATAGCTCCTCTTAGTCCGCAGCTAGCAGAGGAGGAGGGGGTGGGTCCTGGCTGTCCTCCTGGACTCATAGCTCCTCTTAGTCCGCAGCTAGCAGAGGAGGAGGGGGTGGGTCCTGGCTGTCCTCCTGGACTCATAGCTCCTCTTAGTCCGCAGCTAGCAGAGGAGGAGGGGGAGGGTCCTGGCTGTCCTCCTGGACTCATAGCTCCTCTTAGTCCCCAGCTAGCAGAGGAGGAGGCGGTCGAGGAGGAGGGCCGAGGAAATAAGGCGATCGCTGGTGAGTTTAGTTTGGAATAATCATGTATTATTGGTGGTGTAGTCGATTGGAGTGAAGTATTTGGTTATGTCATTGATGTCGGTTTAATGTGATCGCATTTTTGGCTGATTGAACCTAAATGTGTTTTTGAGGTTCAATCATCTTTTTCCAAAATTATGATTTTGTCCAATTCAATGAATAAACTCACCAACTTTGGAGACCGAAGTGTAGAAGTCCCTATGGTTTGGATTTGTAAGGCATTGAAAAAATAAATGTTACAATAGATTTAACTCATATTAAAGGCAATGATTAAGTGGAAGGAAATAAACAGTTAGGGCCCTATCTTACATCCGGCACAATTGACTTAATCACTGGCGCATGTGTCGTTACTAGTTTGCAACTGGCGCAGAGCGTTCTTTTCCCCCCTGTGCCACGCGTCGGTAAATTAGGGAATTTACGCCCCAAGGGGCGGTTCGGCGAAAGGGGCGGGCGTGTTCTGGAGCAAACGTTCCCTGGTGCTATTTTGCAGTTTCAGAAATCACTTGCGCCACAAACCAGGGAATACCTGGTTTAAAGTCAGTGGTGCGTTGTTCAGATGCTATTTTAATGGCGCATGCATAATGTTGCTTGTGCACCTCGCGCATAGGCCTACACGTTGCTTCCCTCATCTACCTAGCCACACATTCTTGGTAAATTATTTGGGCAAGAACAGCTGATACAGCGGTAATAAGTTGTACTTTTAAATCAATGCATCTGCAAACACCGTACAGCAAACACATATTTTTTTGACACAGACATCGTGTACATGCCCATAACTTTTAGGATTTATTGTATTTGATTGTGAGAAAACATTGTTTACCGCAAGTGAGTGTTAAAAAGAATGAATGAATGCGGGTGCGCACGTGTGTATCTGTAAAATAATTGATGAATGTGGGCACGCGTATGTGCGTCAATCTGTTTAAACACACGCAAACTAAACACGTAACGCATAATACAGTCCATGGCAATGTATATTAACGGGGCGACACCTGCATATTAGGAACACAAGTCGATAACGATAATGCATTCAATACTGATAAGGAACAATGTTTATAATGTATTGCGTATATCATTAAATAGAACCACAGTTACCGCATATCATATGTTATATCATATAAGTTTTCTTTGCCGCCATTTATTTGAGGACTCTGAAGTTGTGGAAGAAAACCTTATTCCGTGTGTGAATTGGGCCATATTATTTGGCCATAAACTGAGCCATTTGAAGTTTGAAATTCATGTGTATCTGTCTCATCGCAGACTGAAGACGCGCTGTAAAAATATCAACTCGTCAGATTCAAATGCACTCATGGCCCTTAAAGGGGATGGGAGCTGGCACTCTCATTGGTTTATTGCACGTTACGCCCAAACCACACCTACGGGTAATTAGGCTACTTTAGACTAACCCTTTTTAGATTTGCGGCAGGCGCAAGAGTAATTTTCGCGCCGGTAAAATAGTGACTTCGCCATAGAACCGCCCACAAAGCTACTTGCGCTTCGCGCTTCTCACTTGCGTTTCAGACCGTTAAAATAGGGCCTTTAATGTAAATGATTTCTTTCACCTCATTGCATTAGGGTGTTGGGTCTAAGAGCGTCACATATTTCTAATCATATATTCTCATATCCTGTCTCTGTGTGTGTCTCCTTCTGTGTGTTCTCTCTCCAGGAGTGACGACTGGACGGCCCTTTGAGTGTTCCGTTTGTCACATTGACATGAAGACCGAGCAGCATCTCCAGATCCACTCAAAACTCCACACCGGCTACTGGTGTGAGTTATGCAGGATTTCCTATAAATCGGGGAAAACCCTTCGCTTTCACATGAAGCGGAAGCATCCGCTGGCGATCCCAGAACCCAGTGGTGGCCACGTGCCCTGCAAATTCTCAAAAAAGGTTGCCATGGCGGTCGGTAGCGCTCTTAGCCCTCCCAAGGCAGCAGAGGTAAACGCTTCTGTTGGTTCCCAGGGAGTGAACAAAGCTCTGACTGATTCTAGGAAAGCTAGAGATGCTCCTGCTGATTCTAAGCTAGCTGGGAACGACAACATTCATATTGACTGCGCTGCGATCATTGGAGAGACTACCGGGGCTAACATTGCTAATGACGTTGTTGGTCATGAACCCTCCAGTTTTCCAACTGATAGAGCGTTGAGTAGGGACTTTAGTGCTGGGGACGTCCACAACGCCATGGAGCTCAATGTCATGGAGGTAAACCCCGACGTGGTGGTCAAGCCCAACGTGGAGGTCAACCCCATCCCAGAGGTCAACCCCATCCTGGAGGTAAACCCCGACGTGGTGGTCAAGCCCAACGTGGAGGTCAACCCCATCCCAAAGGTCAACCCCAACTTGGTGATCAACCCCAACTTGGTGGTCAAGCCCAACGTGGAGGTCAACCCCATCCCAGAGGTCACCCCCACCCCGGAGGTCAATCCCAACATGGAGGTCAACCCCAACGTGGAGGACAATGACGTTGAAGGGGTCAATGATGCCAAGAGAAAGAGCCTGGAGGAGGCGGTGGGTCCTGGCTGTCCTCCTGGACTCATAGCTCTTCTTAGTCCCCAGCTAGCAGAGGAGGAGGCGGTGGGTCCTGGCTGTCCTCCTGGACTCATAGCTCCTCTTAGTCCGCAGCTAGCAGAGGAGGAGGCGGTGGGTCCTGGCTGTCCCCCTGGACTCATAGCTCCTCTTAGTCCGCAGCTAGCAGAGGAGGAGGCGGTGGGTCCTGGCTGTCCTCCTGGACTCATAGCTCCTCTTAGTCCGCAGCTAGCAGAGGAGGAGGTGGTCGAGGAGGAGGGCCGAGGAAGTAAGGAGATGGCTGGTGAGTTTAGTTTGGAATATGTATTATTGGTGGTGTAGTCGATTGGAGTGAAGTATTTGGTTAGGTTTGGTTTTTGGCTGATTTAACCTAAATGTGTTTTTGAATGCTACCAGCTACATTTGTTTCCAAATGTATGCTTTTGTCCCATTAAATTAATCAACTCGAAAACTTCGGATGGAGAAGTGTGCTACTCCGTCGGGTTTGGATTTTTAAGGCATTGAAAATGTTTCGGAAAATGCATTTTACAATAGATTTAACTAGGACTTCCTGAGACATATTACAGCAATGATTAAGTGGAAATGAATAAACACTTAATGTAAATGTTCCTTCCCCTTCATTGCATTAGTGTGTTGGGTCTCAGAGTTGTACATCATTCTAAGCATATATTCTCATATTCTGTCTCTGTGTGTGTCACATTCTGTGTGTTCTCTCTCCAGGAGTGAGGACGGGACCGCCCTTTGAGTGTTCTGTTTGTCACATGGACATGAAGACCAATCAGCTGCTCCAGATCCACTTAATAGTCCACACGGGGCGCCACAGGTGTCAGTTATGTGGCATTGCCTACATAACGGTGGGATCCCTTACGAATCACATGAGGCTGAAGCATCCGTCCATTTCGAGTTTCCCCACGGCAGCAGACGCTTATGTTGGTTTCCAGGAAGCCACCAAATCTCAGACTGATTCTAAGCAAGCTAGCTCCGGAGAGGCTAATGTTTCTAACATTGACAACACTGCTAGCTCCGGAGAGGCTAATGTTTCTAACATTGACAGCACTGCTAGCTCCGGAGAGGCTAATGTTTCTAACATTGACAGCACCGTTAGCTCCAGAGAGGATAATATTTCTGACATTGACAGCACCACGAGTTCGAGAGAGGCTATTGTTTCTAACATTGACAGCACCACTAGCTTCGGAGAGGCTAATGTTTCTAACATTGACAGCACCACTAGCTTCGGAGAGGCTAATGTTTCTAACATTGACAGCACTGCGAGCTCCGGAGAGGCTAACATTGCAAACGGTTCTGCCTTTGGTTTCAAGGAAGCTAGCAAAGCTCCTACTTATTATAAGCATGCTGGTTACGACATTGGCATTGACAGCGTTGTTGAAGAGGTCAACGGCATTATGGAGGTCAACCCGATCACGGAAGTCAATGATATCAAGGGGGAGTTCAAAGACATCACAGAGGTCAATGACGTCTCTGAACTCAATGTTGTCAGGGAGGCTTCCAATAATGTTAAGACGAAGGTCTATGGTGTCATGGAGCTCAATCATATGGAGGACACAAACGCTGTGGTTGGCAGTGATATCACAGTTCTCACCAGGAGAACCCGGAGAGACCATCGGGAGCAGAGGAAAGACTTCTTCTGTCTTGAGTGTTTAGAGTGTTTCCGCATGGAGGAAGATCTCATGAAACACGAATACGAGAAGCACCCGCATGGGGAACAACCCGAAAGCAACGACGACAACAGTAGAAGCCCGGAGCCGTTTGTTCACCAACTGAGGTGGAGCTCTGAAGAAAACCTCTTGGCGCTTAGCACAGACTCGGAGCCAATGAACTCTGGCGAAGTCGAGACGAAACAGACATTGCGGCAGGGTCGAAAGAGGAAAGCTAGTTCCCCCAGACTTTCCGAAATCCCAGTGGAAAGGGCGACGGGGAAACGTAAAGTAAAAAAGAGAGTGCCAAAGAGTTACACAGGCTCTGGAGCCAGGGGCGGAATGGATGCTCCCAAGCCTGCGTTTGGAGAGATCCATATTCAGGGCATACCCCAGAAGGTTCCGCAACCCGTGGAGAAATACTTTACATGTGTCAGAATGAGTGCACGGAGCTGGCCCTGCAAAACTGCACTGCAAAACTCAACAGATACACAAGGAACACCGACGGATACAACAGCTGGCCAGACAGAAACACCAGGCAGGCAGACACACACACCAGACACATTGGCCAGACGGATAGACCAACCAGACAGACAGATGGACACACCAAACAGACAGACGGACACACTGGCCAAACGCACGTGCACAATGACCGACAACCAAGGCAGACAGACAAACACACAGCCAGTGAATGACGGTGACGGTGAAACCAGTAAAGAGTACCCGGTTGGAGTGGAAGCCAGCAGAGAAGAGAGACACACTGGAACAGAGAGACAGGAAACAGGCTCTACGTCTGAAGCCCCAGAAAGAGTCAACACGCTGGACGGAAATATGCCAGGCTTCCTAAAGCCCTGCTCCGTCAAGCTCTTCTGTTTGCCACAGCATACTCTAGAGGCGCATCGCATTAAGGGATTGAAAGGAACTCTATTCTAGAAGCTTCTTATCTGCCAAGGTCTTTGTTGCGGTTCCGGGGGCATGCTAAGAAACTGCACATTTCTGAATTTACCTGCTGGATTTCTAAGAAACATTTCTGAATTTACCTGCTGGATATCTATGTGAAATTCAAGTACATTGACACTTTTTAATTACTTATATACTTTTTACTTTTTATGTATTAATTTAATGAAAGTAGACGGTTGTATCAACTTCCTATCTATTGTTTCCCTGGGGCCTTGGAGTTCACAGGCCATTCATTTTTGACAGTGTTGTTAAAAGTATTGTTTCAGACATAGTTTAACATGAAACATAGTGTTGTCCAATAGTTTTTAATGGCTGACATTAAACTCCCATTGTCATAGAGTGGCGAAGTCACGCCCCTTCCGGTAGAGCTCATGGGACCTATGAGATCGAAAAATATGAATGGGTGTCAATGGAGAGAAAATAATTATTTTCTGGTCCCAGTCTTTATATGCAAAAAAATTTAGTTTTCTTTGCATGAAAAATTATCATTTAAATCCACAAACAACATATGTGTAATCCAGGGCATATAAAGACTGGGACCAGAAAATAATTATTTTCTCTCCATTGACACCCATTCATATTTTTCGATCGCATAGGTCCCATGAGCTCTACCGGAAGGGGCGTGACTTCGCCACGTGGTGCCTTGTTGTAAAAAAAGAAAAGAAAAAAAGAATGTTTGTCTCGCTCTCTCGCATGGAAATAATTCAAATTTTATTGACAACGAAACTCAGAATAAAAAGTTTATTGAAATATACAGTTTATTGTAATAAACTGACATTTGTCAATGTTAGTCAACTTAAAACCTATCTCTTCAGGACCACCTACAACATTTGACAAATCGTCCTCCGCCATCTTCCACTCTCTCCTGCTCTCTTAAAGGCACCCAGTGCAACTTTCGAGGCTTAAAAATAAACATTCAATTTCTAGTCTTTTTTACACGTAGTAAGTTTCAATAACTCCATACCATTACATACCGACATTTAAGCAGCAAAGATGAGACGTCGTTGTGTGGTGAGAACTGATACAAAATCGATAACAACAATGCCGCCATTTTCTTTATTTTTTGTAACCTACAATAAATAAAGCAGGCTTCCAGTCAATGGAAAAATGGCTTCTCCCCACCGGCGATTGTTGTTTACGATTTTCTATCAGTTCTCACCACACAACGACGTCTCATCTTTGCTCCTTGAATGTCGATATGTAATGGTATGGAGTTATTGAAACTTACTACGTGTAAAAAAGACTAGAAATTGAATGTTTATTTTTCATTGAATGTTTACATAAAGTTGCACTGGGTGCCTTTAAAGGCACCCAGAAAATCGTAAACAACAACAATCGCCGGTGGGGAGAAGCCATTTTTCCATTGACTGGAAGCCTGCTTTATTTATTGTAGGTTACAAAAAATAAAGAAAATGGCGGCATTGTTGTTATCGATTTTGTATCAGTTCTCACCACACAACGACGTCTCATCTTTGCTGCTTAAATGTCGGTATGTAATGGTATGGAGTTATTGAAACTTACTACGTGTAAAAAAGACTAGAAATTGAATGTTTATTTTTAAGCCTCGAAAGTTGCACTGGGTGCCTTTAATGTGTTGCCTATTGTTTTGGTGGTATTTATTTTTTTCCCTTTTGTTTGATTGTCTATACTGTCTGTATGTATTCCTTTCTTATTTGTATAGCGTCTTTGAGTACTTAGAAAAGCGCTATAAAAATACGGATAAATTATTATCATTTGTATAATATAGAAGTAGTCTCAGAGAGACCACTCAATATGACAAGAGCACAAAGGTTGAAGCGCTGTTTGCACCGAACTATGTGCACACTCCTGTGTTGAAGCAGAGAAACGTCCTTGAGGGCACAGCTGCAGATAGGGATGCCACCGCTACTACTGCTACTATGGCAGAAGGGGAGCATTCAGTTCTTCGGCAAGAAAAGTAAGCAAGGGTCAAATTGTGATGGCTAGACGACCGTGTCAGAGCATCTCCAAAAGGAAGGTCATGCTGTCCCATGTCCAACGCCAAAACCATAGTGAGGCACGTGAGATTCAGAACTGGACCATGGAGCAATGGTAAAAAGTTACCTGGGGTCACTCCATACTGTCCACTGACGGCGCGACTGCATGGAATAAAGCATCTGTCCAACATGTGTCAATAACATAATATTTCTATGTGACACTGTAAACCCATAATCAAATGTCAATTCAATCCCAAGTGTGGAAAACCAAGCCACACTCCTCATCACAATCGTTGTCCGTTACTCTTGATGCTTTTCATGACAAATCAGGCATTAAAAAGGGGTTATGTTCAAGAACATTTTACGTGGGTGATTACAAACTGATTATCCAAGGTGTTCTCGGTCAGTCTTATTACCGTAACCCTATAAATACAGAGGTGAGCGCCGTGGTAATGCTACACCATATGGCACTTCTGGCGGACCATGCAAATGGCAGGATTCGGAGGGAGAGGGTCTTTAGGGACCATAACAATTCATTGGTAGGCTACATAAAAATATGTAACTTTATGTCAGACCACATCTTTTTTAATTCTGGGACTGCGCGCTCCGTGCTACTGACAGAGTTCACTGCTGCAGCAACATGTTGCCACTCACTCTGCTTTTTGTTGCTGGCGATCCCAATCCCGTGACCGAACAAAACTACTTTTCGGGCCGCCATCTCACCCTTAAGTGTCTCCACTTCGACCTCCGTGAAATTTCGCTTTTTTGCTTTTCTCAGTACCTCTGCCATTGTTTCCGATTAGACATAATACTTGCATCTGAGTCTGTTTTATATGCAGATCGCATTCATGAGGTCATTTGCATTGACCATTTATGGTTAAAAAGGGGCGTGTACAGGGCGGAACGTGAAGCTGATTCAGCTGCGCACACTTGTAGGCACTCTGATTTATAAAGCAAAGATTGCGTACGGTTTGCGTACGCAGGGTTTTATAAATCTGAATATTTTTTGGCGCACGCAAAACTTGGCTTTTGGGCGTACGTACACTTTTAGTAACGATCCCACGCACATTTTTTATAAATGAGACCCCTGGGGCCTCATGTACTAAGACTTGCGTGGATTTCATACTGAAACTTGGCGTACGCCAAAACCCAGAAACTGTCTTACGCACAAATAAATTCAGATGTATCAAAGTGTGCGAACGCATGGATCCAAGCACGTTTCTTTTGTACATCTCGATCAACGTGGAATTGAGCGCACATGCCGAGGTGCCAAACTCCTCCCTGTCCACGCCCTCATTTAAATATGCAATTTCATTTAAATAGGCCTCTGGACCTGAGATTCACCTCTTAATCCGATCACCTGGCACCATGAACAGAGGCAAAAAACGAAACTTCACGGAGTCTGAGCTCGAGATTTTGCTCCACGAGGTAGAAATGCGCAAGCATATGCTATTGGAACCCTGTCAACAGGGATAAATGCAAAACAAAAGAGAAGTGAGTGGGAGTGTGTTTGCGAGGCCGTCAATGCAGTGGGGTCTCAGCAGCGCACACACTCTGAAATAAAAAAAAAGTGGTCAGACCTCAAGGTGGAGGTGAAGCGGAGGGTTTCTGCCCACCGCCGAAGCGTGACCGCAACAGGTGGGGGGACGGGAGTGGGGGAACTCTCCCCCTTCGATTTGAGAGTGGCCGCTTTGATCGGTGACACAGCTCTCACCGGAGTGGTGGGAGCCCATGAAGGGGACACCGATCATCCCCAAGGTAAATATGCTGAAGTCATAAATGCTGTAATTATACTGGTCATACAATTGGCTGCTTGCAATACACATAAATCGTGCGTAAAGATGCCAGGATATTAAAGACTTTGACTCGTGTTTATTAACTTAATTTTTTTATTTTTGAATAGACAAGCAAGGAGAGGGCACGGTTTGCTCCGTCGGCCCCGGCGTCTCCAGCGCCCTTCGGATTTGACCATTTGCGATGTCCTCTAACAACGCTAACGCAGCCATTTTTAAAACAATTTTCTTCATCCATTGCGCATGCTTTTATAGCCACCCATATAATTGCAAGGTGTGTTGATTGTTCATTAGTGTGTCTCTGATGTGCAAATCACTCTGAGTCATTGTTTTCACCTTTTTTCCCAGTTTCCCAGCGTCACCTCTAAGTGTCGCCAAAGGAACAATAGCTGTAGAAACGTGCGTACGACAGCTCTGGAGCTGGCGTGGGGACCGCACATTTTTACGATCATTTCACGTTTTGTACATCTGAACGTGAGCGTGGAAAAGGACGTACGCCACGTTTTTGTGCGTACGCAACCTTAGTACATGAGGCCCCTGGTCTGTTTCTTTTCCATCCTGTAGATGGCTGGGAACATGTGCACAATGTTTACCTTGGAAAGTGATGGCACCAGGATGAACTATGGTTAGAGATGGCACCAGGATGCACTATGGTTAGAGATGGCACCAGGATGCACTATGGTTAGAGATGGCACCAGGATGCACTATGGTTAGAGATGGCACCAGGATGCACTATGGTAAGAGATGGCACCAGGATGCACTATGGTAAGAGATGGCACCAGGATGCACTGGTTAGAGATTGCACCTAAAGACCTAAAAACCTTTGATAAAGTGAGTTAAATGTTTAATTTTTTCTTTGTCTACAAAAGTTTGAAGCAACCTGGTAAGTGTTGCTTTATTGAACTTCCTTCTAAAAATCTAAATTGTATGCATCATCTTTTAATATTACTTGTTCGCAGTTAACGTTTGAATTTTTTATCAACATGCACAATTGCATTTCAGTGAAGCAATAAAGATCTTAAATGTCAGGCTCCCTCCAACAATGCTCAAACAATATGTATAAGGAGAAACACAAGTAAAAAATAATCATAGACAACTGATATATACCATTGTGATGTATAGTTTTTCTTTAACCTTTATTTTTCCAGATAAAACATTAAGAACAGTTTCATATTTACAATATTGATCTGGTATATAGTCCAACCAATCCAATTCCTTCCACCTTTCACTTTCCCGTTGGCCGTACAGCAACTCCAGACGATCGCACAGGTCCGGTCCATAGTGTGCTTGCCCTTCAAAATCACCACTGCGGTCAAGCCAGCCGACTCATCAAGATCGGCGGTCAAGCCAGCCGACTCAGTTTTTTGCCGTACCTGTATATACTAGCCATTACGGTAATAGCGTCTCAGAACTAGTTTCAAATAAAAGCATTCGTCGGGTACATACAAAAAGACAGTCAATAAAAGCAAATACTATCAAAGGAAGTGTACGGCCGTTGTGGTATTTTCTTTCAAAATAAAAGCCCACCAAACATTCCAATATGAGACATATATATGATTTTGGATACGATTTAAAAGAAAATGCCCTGTTATTCCAGGCTCATTTCACTGCAGGGCGATAGTTCAAGACCCCACAGGGTCACCCAAGAAGTTTCAGGACATTCTGATGCGTAGTTTCAAAATAAAAGCCCACCAAATATGAGACATATTAAATATGATTTTGGATTCAATTTAAAAGAAAATGCCCTGTTATTTCAGGATCATTTCACTTCAGGGTTATAGTTCAAGACCCCATGGGGTCACACAAGAAGTTTCAGAACATTCTGATGTGGAGTTTCAAAATAAAAGCCAACCAAAGTTTCCAATATGAGACATATTACATATGATTTTGGATTCAATTTAAAAGAACATGCCCTGTTATTTCAGGCTCATTTCACATCAGAGTTATAGTTCAAGACCCCATGGGGTCCCACAAGAAGTTTCAGAACATTCTGATGTGGAGTTTCAAAGTAAAAGCCAACCAAAGTTTTCAATATGAGACTTATTACACATGAATTTGGATTAAATTTAAAAGAAAATGCCCTGTTATTTCAGGCTCATTTCACATCAGGGTTATAGTTCAAGACCCCATGGGGTCCCACAAGAAGTTTCAGAACATTCTGATGTGGAGTTTCAAAATAAAAGCCAACCAAAGTTTCCAATATGAGACATATTATTTATGATTTTGGATTCAATTTAAAAGAAAATGCCCTGTTATTTCAGGCAAATTTCACTTCGTGGTTATAGGTTACGAGTTTGGCTTTTTTGAAACTCCACATCAGAATATCGTGGGTATCACCATGGGGTTGTGAACTATGACCCTGACGTGGAATGAGCCTGAAATAACAGGGCATTTTCTTTTAAATTTAATCCAAATTCGTATGTATTATGTGAATAATATTGTATGAATACTTATTATAATTATTCACGTCTTGAGCCATCTGTCGGAACGTGTCCGTGCCGCTTCCAGTGGGGATTGCAGTACGGAACACAGCCGCTTCGCTGCCGTGCCGATTCCGGTGGAAATTTATGGCAAGCCGAGTGTGCCACAATTCGACTTCAATTAAACGCGTTCTGAAACGGCAGCACGCGTGCCCAGAACGCGTTTTGGTTTTCCAGAACGCGTTCCGGCGTTTCAGCGCGCGCGCCCAGAACGCGTTCCGGCGTTTCAGCGCGCGCGCCCAGAACGCGTTCTGGCATTTCAGCGTGCGCGCCAAGAACGCGTTCCGGCATTTCTGCGCGCGCGCTCAGAACGCATATTAGCATATTAACAGCACGCGTGCTGTTAATATGCTAATGCACTCCTCCCCTCAATTTTCTCAGCCAATAGATTTGAGCCGTTTTCACCTAATCATATGCTAGGGCAAACACACAGACAACATCAGTCGAGACCAGAGCTCTTCTTTCGCGAATCTTTTCTGTTGTGTCGTTCTTAAAGTCGAAAGATGTTAAGATGTTTCAAATTAGGTGGTTAATGTGGAGGTGGTGAACACTACAAGTACATACACTTTGACTATACACTATCTAAGCTACTTGACCGAACATTGTGTATGGTAAGTGCCGTGGCAACTATGATAACATAATTAAAAAATACTTTTATTTATAGCGTATCGTTTATTACATTTATTTATTACAGCATTACATGAGTCAGCTTATTCGTCTTCTGAGTACAATAAAAACAATAAAAGAGTTCAGAAGTTAGAGTTAAAATTCCATTAGAAGTAAATAAGTCCGTCTGAAGTATTAACATGCAGTTGCAGGTTTTAGCCTGTACGTGGTAGTAGCCTATAAGACGAGGTATAATTCACTTCATCAGTTGGAATGAGACAGATAGAAAAAACTATATATATATAATATAGGGAGGTGAGGAGATAGATACTACTACAACTGATACTATTGGTAACCAACTGGTAGGTATTGGTACCCAACAGACCAAGCCCTTTAGGAAGACTTCCATCCCGCTCCTGTCACATTACATAAATAGTTGGTGTATAGCCTATATAAATGTAGAAAATATTGCAGCCAAAATTGCCCCCAAAATATTCACAACATTTACCATTTAACCATCCCTTTTCACATTAAACTGGCCTCTACTCTTGATACATTTGTAACTCACCTACAAACTCACTCATAGCCTTTAATTTAGTGAAACGTTTTGGTCACCTTTTTCCTATTTCTTTTTCACAGTGTCTACACGTCAGGTCATGGTGAGGAATATATTAATCATATATTTATATTAGTTAGTTAGTATGTTATTACTATATTGTTATTAAGTGAACATCAGTCCATGTGTTACAAACAAACAGCAGAAATCAAATGCCGGGAGGAGGGAGAAGCCTGTCTGGGCAGGCTCTATACACTGCGGTCCCGGTCCAACCAGCACCTGCCGACAATCTCCTGATTAGGAGTGAGAGAAACACAGGCATACACACAGCAGGGGCCGGGTCAAAGACCCGCCTGGGTCATCACACCTGCAACTGAACACCTCCAAGAGAAATTGTGGTGGATTACAGGAGGACTAAATGACATATGCTACCAGTCTCCATTGAGAGGGGACAATGTGGAGGGGGTCACCACGTACAAATGCCAACACAGATGCACTCTAGAAAGAGCCGGCTGTACTTGCTAAGGAGGCTGTGGTCCTTCATATGATTAGGTGAAAACGGCTCAAATCTATTGGCTGAGAAAATTGAGGGGAGGAGCGCATTAGCATATTAACAGCACGCGTGCTGTTAATATGCTAATATGCGTTCTGAGCGCGCGCGCAGAAATGCCGGAACGCGTTCTTGGCGCGCGCGCTGAAATGCCAGAACGCGTTCTGGGCGCGCGCGCTGAAACGCTGGGCGCGCGCGCTGAAACGCTGGAACGCGTTCTGGGCGCGCGCGCTGAAACGCCGGAACGCGTTCTGGAAAACCAAAACGCGTTCTGGGCACGCGTGCTGGCGTTTCAGAACGCGTTTAATTGAAGTCGAATTGTGGCACACTCGGCTTGCCATAGAAATTGGCCTTCAGCCTTTTTAAGCCCCAGCACTCCAGCTCAATGATCCCCAGGCTTGCCTCGTTAAGGGGAGGAAGTCCATGTATGGCTTGGGGTGGAGCCAGCAGGTTGCCAGAACTGCCACTCTCCTCACTCCTACCAACATGGGTGCTGTGTGTGTATGCAGTCACCTGACTTTTTTATGGTTTATAAGGACATTCGTATCAAATGCTTATCAAAGTGTAAGTCAGTATATGATATGATATGACAACTATTTCAGACTCAGGTCAATAAATAGCACAAGACAAATACAATACAAAAATATAAAAAGTCAGTTTATATACAAAAATTTCAGCCAGTGCACCCTCAAGTTTTTGTCTCGACTGTTGTCTAGCTTGCATCCAGCTTGCATCCAGTTGCAAGCTTAGACTTCATGCCTCAGTTGAAAGTTAAACCAGTAATGCCTGATGTTGGAGCATCTAGGTCAGAGACCAGTGTCCTAGATGTGCCCATGGTTCCCAGTGCTGCTGTTGCATCTGAGTCAGGATATCTGAACAAAATATTCAAAGAAAATGCCAGAGGGTGTAGCTGAACTACACAAACAAGAAGTAACATCTCAGAATATGACTTTTAAAAAATACTGTTACGTTTGTGGTAAGCCACAGAGTAAAATCTCAGAGTAAAATCTAACGCAATGATAGGAACGTTTATTCACTGTATGTACTGTCAAGGTATGTGCATTCGCAAGGAGTTCTGGAGGCATGTCCGCAGATTCCCCTGTAAACCCGAATATTTGGATAAAGAACCTGGGAGAACCAAAGTACTGGGTCTGGCTGCAGCTCCAGGCGTGAGGAGGAATGGAGGGTGATGAGTTCTTTGAGGTAACGGGGGGGGGGGGGGGGGGAGTGCCTTGGAGGCACTGGTGGGACAGAAGGGAGATCTTGAATTGGATCCTGTACTGGACAGGAAGCCAGTGGAGGGATTTGAGGATGGGTGTGATGTGGTGGTACTTCCGCATCCACATCAGGATCCTGGCACCACAGTTCTGGATGTACTGCAGCCGCTGGATGTTCCTGCTGGGGATCCTGATGAGGAGTGCTTTGCAGTAGTGCAGCCTGGAGGAGACAAAGGTGAGGACAAGTTTTTTGGAATCGGGGAGACTGAGTATGGGGCGGAGTTTTGCAATGTTCCTGACGTAGAAGAAGGAGGTTTTGCAAAGATGTTGAATGTGGGCCTGGAACGGTAAATAAGCCACATGTTCTAATTTACCCAGGTAAACCTTTGGTCTGTCTTGGCTTAAGCAGAAATGGCAAAGTGGCCATGTTTGCAGTCCTTAACTTATCTACAAAATCATTAAAACCTTATTTGATGTTGTCCATTATGTGGTGAAGAAACCATTCATAACTGTTAGCTTGAAACATGTCATCAGAAATAGCATAGACTAAAATAATTTACATCATCGATTATATAGTTTGCCCATTCACTCTACAACAAACATGGACAAGAGCCTGCAAAGTATGACTACCTTTTTCAGAAGCTCTGTGAAGTGGGGCGTTTGTTGTTGTGTCTGTGCACAGAATTCTCAATACATAACATGGAGGGGGCTGTTAAACAATTGCTAACTTCCAGAGAGTTGTGCGAGCAGTAAAGAAAGTGTCGAGGTTTGATGAAGAGATCACTCATTCCTAATGCATCAGTCTGTCATGGTCCGCTCCTGATTTTTCCGTTCACCTGCCTGCCACGCTTATCTCACCTCATTAGCTCAGCAACCTTCACCTGTGCTCCCTCTATATCAATCCTCTCTCTCTACTCAGTCTGACAGTCTCTGCCAGATCGTCTCTCGTTACTCGCAGAGCTTTCCCGCAACTCCAGAATGGTTTCTCCAACGCCTGTTACCGAACCTTCGCCTGTCTGAACACCCGCCTGTTGTCGAGTCCTTGCCGGCCTGTCTGCTCCTCTGTTATCGACCCCTCGCCTGCCCGACTACCCGCCCGCCGACGAGCCCTTGCCTGCCTGATTGCCCGCCAGTGATCGAGCCCCCACCTGTCCGACTACCCGCCGGTTACGGTACCCCCAGTCTACCTGGTTGCCTGCCGGTCCCCGAGCTCTTGCCTGTCCCCGTTTACTCTGCCTGCCCGATCCTGATCTTAGGTGCAATCAATAAACCTTTGAACTGCCCTGTCACCAGGGGCGGACTGGCCATCGGGAATACCGGGGACATCCCCGGTGGGCCGATGGCCGAAAATACTATTATGTACCGGCCCACGCCCATCATCGCATCGCCCATCATCGCATCAGCCCTACAATGGTTATCACAGCGGCACAAGCGTAATTTTCTCCAAGAGCTATACCTATCTAATCACAATCGCACTGACTGACTTTTATACTGCTACTCGCAATCGGTCTTCACACTCATGGTGACTATTTTTCAATTTTTTTTTAAGTGTCTTCTAATATGTGTTTTACAGACTTCGGAAGTCCAAAGTAAGAAAAGATCTCCACCTTATTAATAAACACCTCTAAATTGGTTCTTACACAGCCGAAGTGTTCTCAGCTGTGTGGATTGAGGTAGAGAATTTGGATTTGCATACATACACGCAACGCGGCACCCAGTTCTACGCATGCGCTCAACCCATGAGGAGAAAGGGATTGTTAGCGGCGAATGTCTCCAGCTTGAGACCCGCTGAGGGACCACCGCCGGAGGCGGAGGTGCCTAAGCGCTGCCCGGCAACGATCCCTTTCTCCTCCTTGTCGTGGTTCAGTCTACTTCACATTGATGAGGACGTTGAAGAACCAGGAACGTCGGAGAACCCAACGCGGTCGTTTGAGATTCATAATATCGGCTCACACATCTTTTGGCCGTTATAATATTATATGATATAGATATCTATGTAGGCTATATGATAATATTTTGATATAGAGCTCCAGGACTCCCGTGTGTTCTAGAATATTTACAGAACACGGCTAAAGGCTCTGTGAGCCTCGCCATTGCGATACATCCACTGTAAACAGAGCGAATTGTACCGTGGCTGCAAGCTGCTCAGGGCCACACCCCCACCCTCCTCCTTGACCCGCCTCGCTCCTCCTCATTTGCATTATAGCTACAGCCACCAAAACAGCGCATTTGGGGGAAGCTCAATGTGCGACTGGCTCGGAGTGGCTGTAACTCTGCACCACGGCTGAATTTCGGGAACGTCGTTATGTAACTTACTGTTTTGTTATGCACCTTCGGCACCCCTACACACACAAACAATCACACACCCAGCATGCAACACTACTGATACCACTGATGTTCACACCCCATCGTATGTTCTGTTCTGTTCATTTCTAATATATTGTTCATGCTAATTCTACCCTCTGATTCCAGTTTCTTTATTGTGTGGTCTTTCTCTGCTGACATTCATTCCTTAAGGCTTTGTAGTTATACTTGTATAACCATCTGATACTAGCCAAGAGTTAAGCATATTCATCTAGCAAACTATACCTACCTTGGAGTGTTACAATAGCCAATAATGATTTTATTCCATGTGTCCATCCAGGCAAATTGGTGGATCCAAATGTTATTAAAAAACAAACATACATATATGATGTAATTTCTTTGTAATCATCCAAAATAATGTTAAGTGTATGGGTATTTTTCCCAGAAGGCCACTGACTTCGATACGCGCGATCCATTGAGTAGGCAACGCGGCGTGTACTTAGTGGGCAGCGCGCCGTGTATTGAGTGGGCCGGTCTGACAGAAACTCCCGGGCCACTTTTTTCCCCCAGTCCGCCCCTGCCTGTCACCATTGTCAGTCTGAGCACTAGGGTTCTGCCTAACTCCCCCGTTACAGTCTACCAAAAGGCAAAACTATCCAGCATAAATCGAGGTGGACAAGCCTACTTGTGATGTCACTAAAACACTGTAAAAGTCAGATTTTCAAACGGCTTGTAATGGCTAATCACTCACACCTGGTGTTATAATAGGGGCCCTTTAACATTTTATGATGAAACCAAATTCATTCGTCCTTAGGTAAGATAATGAGACTTAATTGAAGTTATTCAATGTCATGGCACATTTGTCATATTTTCAGTGTCACAATCTTCAAGAATGGTAACTGCGGGAGTGTGTGTGTGGATGATGGCTGGTTTAAGCAGCCTCCTTTCGCCCGAGTCAGACTTTGGGGCGGGGTGAGGCTGCACACATGTTGCGTATTGATCCTAGGCTAGCCACATAGTCCAATCACACTCCGCCAGCCATCAACACAAAAAGTGTCCAACTTTTATTTTTAAATTGTATTTAAAGTACTTCAAGAACAGTGGAGGGCACACAGTTAGATGGCAAATAGTTCTTACCGCGATCTGGGAGAGCTAGTATGATTTGAAATTAGCTTCTCCTCGGAGTTCCGTTTAACCTCCCCACCCCTCGGTACACAGTCGTGCATGAGCGCTGCTGCGTAAAAACCTGGTCGCTGCGCTGCCTCACTGCTTATTTTTCTCTTCCACTGTGCAAGCTTGTGCTAGCCTGGCTCCGCCCGCCTAAGTACTTCCGCTCAATTTGAATTTCCCTTCAGTACTAGGTCTGGACCTGCTGTATGTAATTTGGTTTTCTGGTGCCGCCACAGCGGCCGCCAATCAGCGAACAGAGGGCGTGTCTGAGAACAATGACGATAAAGTCGTACGCCAGTTTGAGTTGTTGTTGTAGGTCGGTAGTTGATTTACAATGTGCAATTTTTCCCTGATAAATTAAATTCGACGAACAAAACCTGCAGCTGTCGTTGACGGACATTTTCGTGCAGACGCGCAAGGTGTTTGGTTTGTGTACAACCTGCGCGTGATTCCCGGCGCATGACATGCGTCACAACCAAACGTTAGCGATTGGTTATGGCAGATCCAGAGTGGCACTGGGCAGATCCAATCATTTTAAACTTCAACAGACACCCGCCTTCAAGTGAGTTAACGTTTGTCAATTGATTAGGTCCAGACTCTCTGTACAAATGAAATGAAATGAAGTGAAGTACGAGAGTCTGGTAGAACCAGGCTAAGCTTGTGCTACCTCCACAAAGGTCTAGTCCACTGTAAGCAACAACGCGTTCTCTGCCCTCCGTGAACGAGCTCAGGCTCGCACACACTACAGAGGGGAGAGAACGCGCAGGCTTGTGATTGGTTCTTTAGATTCGGACCGAATGGCACTGATTGGTCAGCATTTTAACAGAATTATAGCAGGTACAGAATTTTGGGGGTTTTCGCTTCTTTTACATTGCCAATGCGTTATTTATTGCTGTCGGGTGTAAAAAACATTTTAAACAACATAATATGTTGTTTAAAGTTATTAAAACAACATATTATGCACTTTTTATTTTTATTAAAAAGTGCATGTTGCAGATTCAAACCTATGATGCCTTTAACAAAGAAAATATTTCTGACTAATTCGTCTCTATTTTTGTGACCCCGGATAGGAAAAGCGTCTCCTTTTTATTTATCAACCTCATCCAATGAAAAAAAAAATGTTTTGAGTGGAAAAGACATTCATAAAAGCCTAATATGTAGACTGAAGTTATTTTATATCAACATGTTTCTTGAGTACTTAAAAAAATATGTTTCTGTCATGAAAAAACGCATGCATTATCCTCATTGAACAACGAGATGTGTGAGGTTGATAACCCTATTGCATTTAATATTGATTTAAGTGTTAGTTACAGTGCTAGTTATGAGGTAGGCCTACAACATTTGTTTGGGAGATTTGTTTGCTTTCTGACATTTTTTTGATATTCAAACATGCACACGGTCAAATTGACCCGGGAACATTTTGGTTGTTCATGAGAAAAACATAACAGGAGGGATTCAACCAGCTCGATATGTGCAGCGATCAAGCTGCGTCACGCTATTGGCCACCAGGGGGTACTGTTGTATCAATTTGTTCAAACGAAGTTTGCTGCTGTTCAGCACAAGCGTTTTACCAACTCCGTAAGGAAAGTATACTATTTCCGCTTGATTTTGGCTATGCGAACAGTTGAACCATCTGTTTTCTTGATTTAGTCTTCATTTTTTTTGAATGCCTGAATAAGAGAAAGTTACCTCAATGAGAGGAAATGTCTATGTGCATAGATATACACCAGTTTTATCCTCAAACATAGTCTCTCTGGCTGACATTAACTCCCACTGGCATTGGACCTAAATGTTGTCGCCGTGTTGTAGGTACTTTTCACAAAGAAATAATTTGGATTTATACGATCTTATCACATATAAAAGTATTCTAATCAATACATGTCTCTACCCAGAATTACTTCTTAACTGTCATCATTCAAAGAAAAAAAGAACTCTCTCTCTCTCTCTCTCTCTCTCTCTCTCTCTCTCTCTCTCTCTCTCTCTCTCTCTCTCTCTCTCTCTCTCTCTCTCTCTCTCTCTCTCTCTCTCTCTCTATATATATATATATATATATATATATATATATATATATATATATATATATATATATATATATATATATATATATATCTTGGATGTTTTGTGTATCCTGTTTACACGCATTACTTGTAATGTGGCCACAATGAAATCTCTCTGTGGCATTCCAACATACTCACATACTCTTATCAGTTGCACATAACAGGAAGTACAACTACAAACAACACACAATTTATCTGTTAATCTGTTAATTTCTCTCTCTCTCTCTCTCTCTCTCTCTCTCTCTCTCTCTCTCTCTCTCTCTCTCTCTCTCTCTCTCTCTCTCTCTCTCTCTCTCTCTCTCTCTCTCTCTCTCTCTCTCTCTCTCTTCATCAACCTGATATTGGCAGTGAAAGCGGCCGCTCTATTCACTCTTTTCATGTCATCAGCTGTTTGTGATGGGCGCCATTCAGCCTCATGAATTCACATTTAGATAATAAGTAAGGGTTTACTGATCCATCAAGCTCTACGACAGAACACTGGCTGCCATGATGGAGCTATGATTGACAGATAACTGTCTCCAGCCCCTCATCTAATATATAATTGAGTTTGTGCGTGTGTAGGTCGGTGGTTTGAATTATTGGTTCACTGGGGCTACATTTGATAGGGTTTTTTTTGGTGTTCAAAACTTATTTTCCAATATTGCATATATTTATAGAGGTAGCCTTCCTGACTGAAGAGAAACACCTTTTGAAGTGGCATGCCTACTGTTGGGCTGCAGCTCTTGAACGGGAGTAGGGGGCAGAGGTAACGACCATGACAATTGATTAGGCCAAAAACAACACAGACTGCAGGCTGTGAAATGGTCTAAATTCCTAAAGAGGACAACTTTGTAAAAGATTTGACAGTATACATTTTCCTGATTATTCCATCGCTGTTAAAATGGAATAGGCCTTATCAATAGTTTATAAAGCAAGGCCTACGCAGCCTCTGCAGCCAGAAGGAATTTTAGATGTGACTGAGGAAGCAAGATACAAATCTTCCATTTTTTTTTAAAATACATAGCAAATTACATCTGGCTGGATTTTATTAACACATATAGCGAAATATAAAGCTGTGGAAGTTGTGAACGCATTTCCACTGCAGGAACTTGACCCCGGAACTACGGAACTAGGAGGCTTTGCAGGAACTAGGTTGAAATGTCTGGGCCTTGAGCCAGCTCCGCCGCGGCTCCGTTTGCTTTGACAGTTCACACTGAGTCTGCTAAAACAGAACGGAAAAATGGTACGTGTGCCAGCGTCAAACCTCTTTCTGTGATCATTAAAAGAAAAAGTGCTTCTCAGGCAGTGACCATGATCCACAATTAGCCCTGGATGTACGCTGGGTTATTCTGAGAAGATGTTTTTTAACAGACGGCCCGGGGCGCACTTAGAGCCGTCAGCAGCTTTTTATGATTGAGTTGGAATCGTTGAATTTGTTCTGTGTGGGGCGATCGACTACGAGATGGAAAAAAAAGAGTGAGAGAGAGTGACTTAACCCCATCCCAACCGTTAGGCTAAAAAAATATGTAATGCTTAGTCTTACCTTTTCAGTTTCAGATTTTAATTTGTGTTTCCTTTCACCCTTTTTTCATTTCTTTAATTTCTCCCTAGTTTAGATAGGGAGAAGTTTAGTTTGTGGTATTATTACATTGTTTATCATTATATTATATCACATTTTACTTTTTGTGCTTTAGCTGTATACATTTACGTTTTTTCCATGCCAAATAAGCTCTTTGATTCTTGCGGTGAATGTCGAGGAGGAGGCGGGTTGGGTGCAGATGAACTGAGATGGAACCAGAAGAGAGAGAGAACTTTAACTACGTCCCTTTATTTGCTTTTACCCCAACCCCCCCCTCGATTCTACAGTAACTGTTCAATTGTAGAGCAAGAGGTTAACCACACTGCACATTCACGTGGAGTGAGTGTGTGTGTGTGTGTGTGTGTGTGTGTGTGTGTGTGTGTGTGTGTGTGTGTGTGTGTGTGTGTGTGTGTGTGTGTGTGTGTGTGTGTGTGTGTGTGTGTGTGTGTGTGTGCGCTAGCGTGCACGCGTGTGTGCCTGTGTGGGTAAAGGTAATTAGGAGTAAGTGGTGAGTGGAGCTGAGCGGGGAGCCAATCAGAGGCCTTCAGCTAATCAATACTGAACCATTACTGGGAATGGAGAGTACAGGAGGGAGAGGCCGAAATAGGAAGGCGAGTGGAGGGGAGGACGATGGAGTGGGGTGAATAAAAAGAAGAGGTGATTCAGAGGATTTAGCAGGAAAGGAAGTGCAATATTGATAGACAGATTGATAGACTGCAGGTGTATGACGATTTGTGTGTCTGAGTGTCTCAAGAATGGGTTGTGAGACAAACACAAATGATAGATACTCACACTGGTATTTTATAGTCTAACGTGAGTTAGTACCACAGTGTTCTGGAAACTTTTCTGCATTGTACTTTTATAATTATTCAATCATTGTTTTTGTTATGCCATTGAGTGGCAGTTCCATTGGGAATATCTTTATTAGTTCCAGCTCTTTATTTACTCTGACTGACTTTTCTTGTCTTATCTCTTGTTATGATTCATAGGTCTGCGATGAAAATCAGTTTGTCAATTGACTCCTGTTTAGTCTTGGGCCGTATGGACCACTCTCGTTCATCCCCTCGGAGACCTCTTGTCTCAGCATGCGTCCGTTGTAAGAAAACACACCCATAGCACCATCAAAAAAATATTTCTCTAAATAAGTCAAAATATGAAATTAAAGCTGAAAATGATTTTGGAAAATAAAATATATTCTATGTTCAAAACTCTATTTTACAGCTGAGGAGAAATTTCAATCAATGTTTATTTAAAGGGGCTCGGAAAGGGGGGTTTTAGAAGGTCCCATTCACTGAACTATTAAGCGGCCCAGTCAATTAGCTGCCGGCCCAGTCAATTAGCTGCTGTGTGTGTGTGTGTGTGTGTGTGTGTGTGTGTGTGTGTGTGTGTGTGTGTGTGTGTGTGTGTGTGTGTGTGTGTGTGTGTGTGTGTGTGGGAAGGGAACAGTTGGTCGCTGACTGACCTCTCGGGAGGATGGAGTGATGAGACAGGGGAGGACGAGATGGCCGGAGGGAGTAATAGATGAGACTCCAGTAAATCACATCTCTACATGGTCGAGTGTATTGTGGTGGTGTGTGTGCGCGTGTGTGTTTTTCTTTAATGTTGCCAAAAACCCAGTTATGCAAAATACTTCAATACAAACCTGCTTGAGGTAGTCATTTTGTTTGTTTGTTTTCATGAATGTCTAAGTGTGTGTGTGTGTGTGTGTGTGGTCTGGTGTGTGTGTGTGTGTGTGTGTGTGTGTGTGAGTGGGTGTCTGTGTGTGTGGTCTGGTGTGTGTGTGTGTGTGTGTGTGTGTGTGAGTGGGTGTGTGTGTGTGTGTGGTCTGGTGTGTGTGTTTGTGTGTGTGAGTGGGTGTGTGTGTGTGTGTGACACCACTGTTTAAAGCTAATGTTTGACCGAACAACATTGTTCAGGTTTGAGCTTCAGTCATCTGTCTCTGCTTTCTTACTTTTTTACGTCTGGGTATTTGGTAAGCGAGAAAACCTCTGGATACGCGACTTCTTCAGATACATTTTGTATAGCAGAAATCCTGGGGGCTGGCGGCACAGATCCTTGGCCGGAGAACCCCAAAAACCAAGGGGCGGAGTTACGACTTGCTTCCTGTTTGGATACAGAGATATTCTACAGAAGAAAATGTATTTGCAAGAGTCGTTGAAGCTTTCAGAAGGGGATTTTGGGGGAGTTGTATTCCCACAGTGGCCAGAACAGTGTTGTGTGTGTTTTTACAGTTTGCTAGTTCTGGCCCTGTGTTCGCCAACCAGGCACTTACAGTGATATTTTTTCAACGCATAAGTCCATCATAAGTCTGATATGTGAGACTACAATAATCGGACACCATATAAAGCGCAGTATGCATCTTTCTATTTACAATTTGTGTCTACATTACTATGTGATGTTCATCGTCCTCTTCAATTATTGTTCAGTTTTGGCAAAACAAATATAAAGAGATAGAACAGCGACAGAGAGAGATCTATAGGCTCCATAGTGGTGTTGTGTTAGCCGGCAGGGGCTATAGAGTTTCCCAGTGTATCTGGGCTTCAGTGTCGGAGTCTCAGTGGTCCTCAGTCCACCAGTAGAATTTCCAAACTCAGATCACGTTACCATCACACTGAGAGTTTGTAATGCTGTTAAACTCAATCCTGTAACATAATCTCAGCATACAACCGTGGTTGTGGGTGTGGCAGTGTGCATTTATTTATGTATGTGCGAATGGCATTTACACAGCTCAATACTAAGACGTTTTGTAAGAGTGGTAGAGAGTAGGGAGTAGAGGAGCACGGCCGAGAGGTAAAAAGAGAGATGAGATAGAGAGAGAGGTAAGTAGAGAGTTATAAACTCTTGGGACAGGGAAAGACATTGGACGCTGAACTGAAGCAGGCTTTACCGCTATGGAATTCAGTGGGTCGCTGATCGTATTATCATCTGGCCACCGTGGCGATGCAAGTTGGCGGGAGCATATACAGGGTGAGACAGAAGCAGTATAAGGGAGGAAGGAGAAAGAGAGTGTGAGAGACAGAGAGAGGTAGAGAGGAGAGGAACTTGGGAGAGAGAGAGAGATTGGGCATGCCGTACGTTAAAGGGGTAGTTCGGAATTTTGGACATAGGGCCTGATTCCCAAGTGAGCATTGGTATTCTATATCACTGGAGACAGTTTTCAACACATTTCATACAGTCCTTCTAGTTGCAGAGTTCGCTCGTGCTAGGCTAGCGCAAGTCAACGGGCAATGCTAGCCTACTATTAAAAACAGTCTTACCCACTCCACAGTACACCCGAGGTAAATCAATTATAACGCCAGACTATAGATTTAAATGTCTGTGTTGATAGAATAATGTTAGAAATAAAACTAACCTTGCATCGCATGAATCATCGAGGGACTACTAGAGGCGGAATTTTACTATGCGCTGGTTAGGTTTGTAACCGAATCACGACAGAAGAACGTAAACAGAGAAGCGTGGGACAGAAGCGCAATTGAACGACTAGGCAACATGATGGGTCAGTGTGCTTTTAGAAATTGTAGAAATAAACGGTACAGATGGGTACCACAAAGTTTCCACCAATTTCCAGTGCGAGATCCAGAAAGGACTCAACTGTGGCTTGTTGCTGCTGGCTTGGACATCAAAACACCGGCTCGTACATGTACGGTTCGTTGGATACAACAAATTCCTCATAATCGTCTTCAAAAGCAGATGCATCGCTAACTCCTCCAAACGTGGGCATATCTTGTTAATTGAATACGCTTATAGAATTCCTTCGTTCACTGTACTCTGCGTTTGTAGCAATGACAGCGGCAGGTAACCTAGGTATCAGTCCGCCGCTGCCGTAGCCTACGTACAGGAATATAAACACTGCTGCTGAGACCCCGCAATTCCCTCTAAATGCAATGCAATGCAAGGTTGGTTTTATTTCTAACATTATTCTATAAACAGACATTTCGATTTATAGTCTGTCGTCATAATTGATTTACCTCAGGTGTACTGTGGAGTGGGTAAGACTGTTTTTAATAGCAGGCTAGCATTGCCCGTTGACTTGCGCTAGCCTAGCACGAGCGAACTCTGCAACTAGAAGGACTGTATGAAATGTGTTGAAAACTGTCTCCAGTGATATAGAATACCAATGCTCACTTGGGAATCAGGCCCTATGTCCAAAATTCCGAACTACCCCTTTAAGGTATTTAGTAGTAACAGGGTGATACATGTGTGAGAATAGTAGCTTGGTAGGGTGTTTCCTCCCCACGGCCGCTGGAGGGTTTTATTGAGTATAAGCTATTCTGATTTCCTGTTTTGTTCAAAACCAGGCAAACTCATTAAAGATGTCTGACAACTAATAAGACCATCATAACCATCGTCATAATAATCGTGTTGAGGTGAAGGGCAATATGCACGGCGGGGTTCTGTCAATACAGTCTAGTGAGGAGAATTGAAGTCAGCTCAGACTTCATTGATTTCCATTCTCCATCAGAAGGGAAGTAAAACGGTTTTGACTCCTTTGAAAACACAATTGCCCCCTGCCGTTATGAACAAGTTAATAGCTGTATGTGTGTGTGGGCTTTATTTATTTATGCATTCAAAATAAACGTGGCAGTTATCCTCCCATCTACATTAAGATATGGACATGGTAATTGATGGACATTTTCTCCCGTTTGGACTGGTTGCTGGGGTGAGAGGTCTGGACCTTTATTACGGTTATTCCCTTTTGGCATCATTCCCCCAAACACTCAATAATATTCATACATATATATGTATTAATAATAATTGTGCAAAATGCCTAAACGGGATTCAAGCAGCCGTTTCTAAACTTTGTATCAAAGTGTGATTATCCAAATTCTAATACCTGTACCTGTAGTGAGGAATGTGATTTCATGATGAAAAGCATGATTCGTCCAATGCATTACGGGGATAAGCAAACGATTACTCCTGGAGGAGAATTGAATTGAAGGGAAGGAGGAGGAGTGGGTTTCTTTCAAGATCGCAGCAACTAAAGCAAAATGCTGATTTAGCTCTCGCTGAACAAGATGATGATGAAGATGACGCTGACTGTTATGAGGGGTGAAGTTACACTGACTATGCAAATTATGTCTCTGCTTTGAACATGCACAGTGTGTGTGTGTGTGTGTGTGTGTGTGTGTGTGTGTGTGTGTGTGTGTGTGTGTGTGTGTGTGTGTGTGTGTGTGTGTGTGTCTGTGTGTGTGTGTGTGTGTGTGTGTGTGTGTATGGGTTAAACCACTTGCTCAGCAGATCCTGGTAAAGGGTCAACCTACATTCGGCCTGGCTGTTACTGCAAGATGGATCTCTGTTGGCTCAAGGCACTACTACTACTACACACACAGACACACGCACATACGTGCAGATACATGCTTGGGAGCACACACACACACACACACACACACATACACACACACACACATACACACACACACACGCACACATACACACACACACACACACACACACACACACAGACACGGACAAACACAGACAAACATGCTACGTAGGAACAGAGACATAATTTGAGAAAGAGAGAGAGAGAGAGAAACTCTCACCGGACCATTTCCTCATTATCTAATAATAAAGTTGTAATTGTTCACTGTGCGTCCACGGTTACGATGCTGTTATTTGTTTTTTTTCTTGCCGTTTTTACCTTTTTACGTTCTTACACTTTACTAGAAATCGTCTTATTTTGTATCTTATTTTAAGGGTAAGGGTTAGTTAAGCTATCTTTAAGAGAGCAATGACAAAGCGTAGGAGGAAGAGGAAGAGGAGGAAAGGGAGGAGTAGGAGGAGGAGGAGAACGCAATGAAAGAGAATGGGATACGAGGAAAGAGAGAGTGGGTGTGTGAGAGAGAGAGGGAGGAGATCGAGAGAGCGAGGGAGAGTGATCAATAGACAAGTAATAGCAAATAAAGTAATAGCAGCATTTGTGTGGCTGCATAAAGTTCACCTGGTTTAACCGGATCGATGTCGCAGTGGCGCATGGACGCACAGTGCTAAGTGTGATAGCCTGTCCAAAGTACACGACATAAATCAGAAACATGGACATAATTCTGCGAGCGCGCATGTGTGTGTGTGTGTGTGTGTGTGCGTTTGCGTGTGTGTGTGTGTGCATGTGTGTGTGTAGGTGTGTGCGTGTGGGGGGGGTGTGCCTGTATGTGTGTGTGTGTGTGTGTGTGTGTGTGTGTGTGTGTGTGTGTGTGTGTGTGTGTGTGTGTGAGAGTGTGATTGTGTGTTTTAAGGTGAGAAGGTCAGGTTAACTACACCCAAAAAGTGTCAGAAGCCCGTCTGCCGGAAGGAACTGGTGGTCCTGGCATTTATTGAACCGGCAGCCCTGGTTGCGTGTTGGTTCGAGTCTCCGAGCGCCATGTATGATAATAAACTAAATACAGCTGTAAGACATGATAGACAGATGATCTATTGGGACATAGAGACGCCATGAGACTTTTTATAAAACATGCACTAAAGCTAACAGAAAGACACATGAAATAAATATTAGCCCTTTTGTGACAAGCCATATAAACATTTGTGTGTGTGTGTGTGTGTGTGTGTGTGTGTGTGTGTGTGTGTGTGTGTGTGTGTGTGTGTGTGTGTGTGTGTGTGTGTGTGTGTGTGTGTGTGTGTGTGTGTGTGTGTGTCTCCAGTGTCCCTTGGGCGCAATGAAATCCGTTGTGATGGTCACTGCATCTGGTGTGTAGCCTATGTGTAATCGATCACCGTAGAGAGAGAGAGAGAGAGAGAGGAGAGAGAGAGAGAGAGAGAGAGAGAGAGAGAGAGAGAGAGAGAGAGAGAGAGGGGGGGAGAGAGAGAGAGAGAGAGAGAGAGAGAGAGAGAGAGAGAGAGAGAGAGAGAGAGAGAGGGGGGGAGAGAGAGAGAGAGAGAGAGAGAGAGAGAGAGAGAGAGCGAGAGCGGCAGAGAATCTGTGGAAGGAGGAGTGGACGAGAGAAAGTGAAAAAAGTGCCACGGGAGGTCTGGAAGGAAAATCAATCACTCGTCACAGGCGCGCGGGGGAATCCGGCACACGTTCAGTTGGCTTTGAGCGAGACTAACGTCCGGTCCGAGTGTGCGCTTGCGCTCGGTGTCTACAAACAGCACGAACTGTCCGGAGAAAGTATCGAACAGCTGAAACGGAATGAATACATTATTATTTTAGGATAGCTTGGGAATATTTGAGAATCGGTAAAGAAGAAAAGTATGTTGCGCACTTTAACACGCTAAGAGATAAAAAAAAAGAAAGAAAAAGAAAAACGGATGAAGCTATAAAAAAATCCGGAGTCCTCTCATCAAAAATTTCGATTATAATTTATTTTTCTAACGCATTCATTGTATTCAAAGAAAGGTTTGTTCAGCTATGGCGTTGCGCGTGTCGGTGCCGGTTCTGTGTGTCGTCATGGTGATGCTCTCCGAGGGACGCAGCGTGCGAGTCGTCAGCGGTGAGTTCGCTGTTTCATTCTTAAAAGTGATAAATGGGTATTTTAACGCAACGATAACGACAGAACGAGAAATGTCATTAATAAAAAGAAAAGGTCCGAGGCACTATGTCGATTTTCCACCAGGTTGTAAATCCTACAAGGATAAAACAAAAGAAGTAGCCTACAAAACGTATATTTAAAAATGTAAATAGGAAAATTTAGGCTAATACTATTGGTAGGCCTACTTACTATAGCTACATGCTGTGGCTAGAGATAGCCTACAGTAAATAATAATGATATAAAAAAAATAGTAAACGAACGGAACGAAATCAAAAACCATGATTGGGATTGAGATGTTGTCTTTTTCTATGTGAAACACGCATCATTTGCAATGTAAATCAAGTGGATCGCACTGTATTGATTGATTGAGCAATTGATTGAAGCGTTGCACCTTATTATGCCTGTTATCGTTTTGTGTTTTCAATGATTCATTCTGTTAGAGACTTGATGATTTAAATGTGAATTAATTTATCTTTGATTTTATTTTATTAATGAACTATTGTGGGTCAGGCTTCTTTTGTGTCTGTATCCCGTTTCCGCTAGTCAGTATGCCAGTGACATTACAGTAACGGTTTACATTCTCAACATCACCTGCACTTCATATCATAAATAGACGAAAGGATGGGGGGATGATTGTTAGATGGATGATGGAACTGTGGGTGGAGTTTAAAAACTCTTGATTGTGTGTGTGTGTGTGTGTGTGTGTGTGTGTGTGTGTGTGTGTGTGTGTGTGTGTGTGTGTGTGTGTGTGTGTGTGTGTGTGTGTGTGTGTTGTGTGCCAGATAAATATACAGAGAGAGAGGGACAGTAAGACAGAGAAGTAGAAGGAGTGAGTGAAACGTAGAGCAACAGAGAGAGAAAGAGAGAGAGAGAGAGAGTGAGATGAAGAGGGCGAGGGAGTGAGTGAAACATAGAGTGACAGATAGACAGAGAGCAAGAGAGAGACAGTGATAAGAGGAGAGCGAGATTGTGAGTGAAACATAGAGTGACAGAGAGACAGAGAGAGACGGTTAGATGAAGAGAGTGAGGGAGGACCTCCCTATTCTCCCACAGAGAAAAAGATGGACAGAGAGTCAGAACGAGAGATAGAACAAGCTGAAAGAAAGAGCAGTAAGTGGGCGGTATTAGAGAGGGAGGAGTCTAAGGAGGACCGATTACAGTTGGAGAGCGAGAGTGGTC
>NC_082404.1:4471101-4478601 GCF_031168955.1 Gadus macrocephalus | reverse complement strand
TATGCATAGAGTTATGTATGTGTGTGATTAGGGCAGTCGGGGCGTTCAACTCACAGGCCAAAGGGTTCTGGGTTCGATCCCCAAATGTCGTTAGCTTACTTGTCCACATCCTAGAAAAACATGCCTGACCGCTATACCTGCTCCTAAACAACCTGAATCTCTGAACTGTATGTTGCTCGGGATACACAAGTCTTTTGAATAACTTAGTATTTACCTGCTTTATATATATTTATATTTTATATATTTTATTGTCTATGAAGCTCGACCCTAGAGTGTGGTAACCGTAATGATCAGGGGAGAACAAGGTCTCTGGACTTACTGTTGAGTAAAAATTGTTGGATAATGCGTGTACACATCCTATGTGTTGACAAGAATCTGGATGCATTCGGACACGTGCACAGAGTTGTAGGTGCGTGTGTACATGTTCTGATGTTCTGCAGCAAGTCGTTTTGTATGTGTGTGAGCATATTTTTTTCAATGTGTGTGTCTACTGTCTATATTGTTGGTTTGTTTGAGTGTGTCTGCGGATGTGTGTGTGTGTGTGTGTGTGTGTGTGTGTGTGTGTGTGTGTGTGTTATGTATGTAAAAAGGGTACCTATTTGTACCCTTAAAGTGGCAGTTATTCTTTAGCATGTGATACTTAATGGAAGAGGTAATCAAACCACAATGATGAACTCATTAATAAACCATGAAATTTAAAACATTTACGTTTTGATTATTACACTTGCAACATACACACACAATATATATACAGTTTCTAATTATCTACAATAAATAATTTGAGTCTTCATACTATTCATTATGAAGAAGACCCTAATTAGTTAAATCTATAATCAAGTGCCTCCATAATACGTTTGCCACCATCGTTCTATTGCATTTCTTTTTATGTGTTACGCAAATCCCAGAAAAACAAAAATGTGCACAAATGTTAGGACATTTCACTATTTATTAGATGAAACAATATAAACCTATCATACAAACAGAAATAAATTCATCAAGTATCAATTAAGCCTAAAGAAATACTGAAATACATACAATTCTAGCAAATATAAGAAATATGAATCTTTAATAATCAGGACAATTCTGTGGTTGCTTGGAGAATAGTGACCTCTTCTGGAGAACACCGGTAAGGCAGTCCAACTCAACAAAGCGCACTCCCTCAAAAACCAAGACCATGAGAGAGAGACAGAGAGAGCGGAGGATAGACAGAGGGCTACATAGACATAAACAGAGAGTCAGAGAGAGACAGAAACAGAGGGATAATGAAGATTCATGGTAACCAATGTAAAACACTTAATACTTAATAATCTGTACTGGAAGTTTTAAATGTGTATAAACGTGTCCCAACTGTCCATGTGTGAGGGACTTCCAGAGACTTGCGTGAGCATCAGTACAGTGGACTCACACTGTACTGTGTGTGTATCACACTCTGCACAAAATTAACCCTTTGGTCTCCTCCAATTGGAAAAGTGTTGGCGATGACGTCATGGTCTGCCCCCGAAAGACTCAAGCCCCCACCTGGATAAATCTCAGTAACAAACTGCGTAAGAGAAAAAGCTATACTTAAGTTGGTTGCTTTATAAGTGGATATTGTCACTTACACTGTCCACTTCTGAAATGCAAAGTCTGAAAGTAAATAATTGAGATTTGCACAACCCTTTAATTGGTTGTCCCGTCAGCCTTGTGAATCTGCCCTAACCCTCCCCTTTACTCCACAGAATGAGGGACAGAGCAGTGTGAGTGGTGTGTTGTCTCTTGGAAGCGTCTGCATGGAGCCTGCTCGGACCAGGGTTCACTATAGGACCTGTTAACAGCCCAGATGGAAACACACATAGCGATACCTTTTCTCTGGGTGATTTGCACAGTGTGAGTGGCGCCGGTCTGATAGTGAATGAACTACAGAGCTGGGGTCCCACACTGACCTTTCAGACTGGAAACATAATAGACACGCACAGCTAGGAGGTAATATGTCATGCTTTATGTGTGTGTGTGTGTGTGTGTGTGTGTGTGTGTGTGTGTGTGTGTGTGTGTGTGTGTGTGTGTGTGTGTGTGTGTGTGTGTGCGTAGCCTTCTCTCCACATTGCTTCATCCCTCCATGTCCTGTTGGGTTTTGATGCAGTGCCGACAGTCACATGACGTCTTGACCAGCGGAAAAAGAAAACAGGAAGTTGTTTTTTTTGGGGGATGACCACTGATGATGTCATGGCGGGGCCCAGCGAGGGCACGGGGAGGGGTGATAGAGCACTGGGAGCCAGCGGCCATGCTGTCCAACTGGAGAGAGGCACTGGTTCTGGTCAACTATTGAGATTCAGAATCAGAATTACTTTTATTACACCTTATTGTGCAAGTACACAAGAGTACAATTATTAGGCTTGGTTCCTTAACAGCCACATAGCAGCAACAATAAAAGATAAGTATATAAGATAGTGAAAATAAAATATGTAAAATTAAGTAGCAGCGTTTAAGAGCTGGGCAGCTCTCTAATACAAATTAAATGGGGGCCGGTAGAGCCATTTGATCAGAGGCTAAAGTATCGAGTCTCAAAAGGGGAAGGACAGCCACAATGAAAGAACAGTGAATGGATGTCACACACAGCTGCAGCTAACCAGAGCGCTAGCAGTGGAGGGAAGTAGGTCATCAGTGATGAATGGTAATAATGATGATTAAACTGTAATAAAAGTATGAAAAGACTATACATTGTTGGCCTCTTAATTCTTAAAGACATGAAAACAATAAATAATAGGATGAATGTTCTTGGTTTTAAGTCAGGCTCTGATCTGACCTGTGATAGGTTATGAACAGCTTCTCCTTGGGGTGTGGCTAGGTGACCCCCAAAAGGTAGGCGGAGCCACGCCCACAGCTGATGGCTGAGGACGGTGGAGGCGGCGCTAAGGGAGCCATAGCACCACAGAAGTAGAGATCAACAGAAGCATTCATATGATGTTCCACAGGAGACCAACAGAAACAAATGGACATTTTCAAGTTTTGTTTATTAATTCTTTGTTCTTGAGTTTTGCTCTCCCTGTGAAGCAGGTTGTGCTTGTCCCCAGCCCATGGTCTAGTTGGTAACCTACAGTCTATGATGGTTAGTAAAACGATAGTTACGTATGTAACTACGGTTCTATGAATCCTGGATGACTGGTGCTTCAAGCACTGAATGATCCACCTCGCGCATGCGCAGATCGAGTGTTAATACCAACAAAGTCACCAGTGACCCCTGATGAGCTCCGGACAGCCTATATCTTCCGGTGACAGCAGAGGATCTGTTCCTGCAGAATCTTCTCGGGAGTACATAAGGATTCTGAGTGACAGAGCGCTCTGGCAGTCATCCAGGATTCATACAGTAGAACCGCAGTTAACATGCGTAACGGCCACGGCCAACGGATGGGGAGTGGCAACGTTCACCCGTTAAAACCTGGAGAAGGTACATGGTGATGTCCATGATGCTGCATCACAGATGTCTTCCAGGGGCACGACCCGCAGGGCAGCCCATGATGTTGAGACAGCCCTGGTAGAGTGGCACCTGACCCCGGATGGCAGGGGGTGACCACCTCCTTTATAGGCATGGGTGATGTCGTCCACAACCCAATGAGACAAAATCGCTGCTTGGAGAGATCACAGCCCCGCCTACGACCACCATAGCAGAGGAAGAGCTGGTCTGACCGTCTAATGCCTGCGGTCGCAGCAATGTATGCTCTCAGAGCCCGCACAGGACACAGCAGTTTTAACCTGTCCTCCCCTTCCGGGGGGATAAATTGTGCCGGGCGGACAGGTCGGTCGAGTTTCAAGGATGACAAAACCTTCGGGGTAACCCCTGAGCCATCTCAATTCCACCTCAGACATGAGTCACTCACGGACAGAGCATGAAGCGTGGCGAGGGGAAAGGCAGTTTTAGTAGAGACCAACTTCAGCTCCGCCTGAGCCAGGGGTTTAAAACGAGGCAAGTACAAAGCATCGAACACCAGGTGCAGATCCCATTCTGGGGCACACTGTGCTCGTGGAGGTCGTAACCGCAACACGCCCTTCAGAAAAAGGGACACCAAACTGTGGCCCCCCCACTGTGTCATTATCCACCTGAGCATGTCTTGAGAAGATGGCTGCCACGAAAACCCTCAGAGTAGCTGGGGATCGGCCGCCATCCATGAGTGACTGGAAAACCTGGCGGCGAGCCTGGACGAGAGTGGACATAAACCGCCCCAACTCTCTGGACATCAGTGCGAACGCCTGCGGAGAAGCATCGCCGAAATCACGGGCCGGAGCACCCACTGCAACCTCCTGCAGGGATGCTGACAGAGCGAGCACCAGGTGGGACATACAATTTCCTATGCGTCCAATGCGTGCCGCTGCGTCATAGGCTTCGGAGAACAGGTCATCCTTAACCCAACACTGGGGACGAGGACACCTCGCATCCGGTCTCAGAGCCTCATCGGGCGATACAATTAGAGCAGCTATAGTCGGCTCAACTGCTGGCATGCGGTCCAAGCCAAACTTGGGTCCATCCTGCATGGCTGCCAGGGTCCGACCGTCGGATGTTGCATGAGAGAGGGCCCTAGAATCCTTCCAGCATGCATGCAACTCCCCAAGATACTCCTGCGATGGAGGCACGGTAAAGCTGGTGGGGGCTGGGCCACGGCTGAAGAAAGCCCTGGCCGGAGCCAGCTGCGCTTGCGGCATGTCTAGCTGCAGATGGGCCAGGGCCATACAAATGAGGTCCTCAGAGGCACCAGTAGAGCCTGTAGCCTCCAGGCACGGGATGCTACATCCTGTGGGTCCCCATCCGGCTCATACTCGCCAGCTGACGCTGCCACAAAAAGCACATCTTCCTCCGGCTCCAAGGCAGCTGCCGGAGGAGCAAGAGCACCTGGGTCCCCTGCACCAGTCCCAGCCTGAAAGGCCAGGAAGAGGGACTTCGTGTTTTCGAGCTCCGCTGTTAATTGGCCCACCTTGGAGGCAAGCCCGGACTCCCTAACCTTCTTCCTAGAAGTGGGGCCTGCGGTCTCCGCAGCCCGACGTTTAGCTGGATTACGTCGCTGGGCTGGGGGCAACCGTTCGGGTGATGAGGCCCGACCTTTGTTCCACCTCAGCCAGTCTAGCAGCTCTCACTGCCCGAGGCATACGACTGCAGTTCATGCAGGGATCATCAGAAAGACCCTCCTTCAGATGCCTGAGGCCAAGGCATGGGGGTCACAAATCATGGCCATCCTCAAGCTGCAGGGAAGCCATACAGGCCGAGCAAGAGTGGTCGCCAACCATGTTGACAACCAGCAAAATCACAAAAAGCAAGAAACAATAGACACTGGGAGAGGGGGCGAAAACACAACCTCCACCAATGAATGTATGAAAAGAACCCCAGACAAGTTAGCCTCAGCGGGAACATTGCTACCAACTACAATCCAAACCTCTCGGCGGGTCCGTCGCAGCTTTGTGAGGGCAAGCAGCTCGCAGTTCCGACAAGACGTCGCAAGGCCACCAGCAACGAACGATCAAAATAATAATAGCCACTTAGCTTTAGTTAGCGCGGTGATACATTATACCTGCGAAGCGAGAAGATGAAAAGGAACAGATCCTCTGATGTCACCGGAAGATATAGGCTGTCCGGAGCTCATCAGGGTATACAGGTGACTTTGTTGGTATTAACACTTGACCTGCGCATGCGCGAGATGGATCATTCAGTGCTTGAAGCACCGCCTCTGGCGGTCAGTAAGGATGAAATAGAACCAGAGATTTTATGAAATACAATAAGTACAGAGCCAGTAGGAACCTCGGAAGTTCACAAGGTGGCAGTGTCCACATGGTCTACGTTGGGAGACAGGCTCCATATAAAGAGATAGCGGGTTGAATGTTTGCTTAGATGTGAGACTGTGATTGGGTATGCAAATTCATCATGAATTTAATAATATGGTCACCATTATTGCAGAGATGAGCCTCAATAATGTCACATTACCAACCTATATTTTTAATTTGTAATCATTTATGTCGTTCGTTTTTTTATTTTTTTTTCTGAAGTGAACTTGGCCACAAAAACACACGTGGTGGGCCAAAGCAATATCAAACACTGCCGCGCATGCGCACACACGCACACGCACACACACACACACACACACACACACACACACACACACACACACACACACACACACACACACACACACACACACACCTTCAGTAGTAGCTCGCCGAAAAGCTGAGAGAAAGCTGAATGGGTGACGCAGAAGAGGAAGTGGGTGTGAATGTTGACAGTTGGTGAAGGAAACCCAATAGGCTACGTCTATTTCTCTGTTTCCTTTCCTTGTTTTCTTTCAGTGGCGGTCTCCTGCTGTCACTTCCCCATATTTTTAAAAGACTCCACTAAATTCCAGCGAAGGAACTTCCCTTTATTCTGCAGCATCTTGTTTCGCCAGGATCGTCTGCTTCAACCTCTGCAGCCTTTCTCTCTTCCGTCTTTTACAGGACTTGTACCGTCTGAAGGATCAGTTCGTATATGGAAGCTATGCCTTCAGCGAAAGAAGGCGGAAACATCTTCGGATCGATATTTCATGTATCTATATATCGTTCTGCAGTCGTTGGATTTGTGTGTGTGCCGCCAATGCTGATCAGAGATACCAAAGTCGCAGAATAGTGATCCTGTAGGGAGCGCAGTAAAGGGGCGTGTCGGCTGTGAAAACGCGAAGTTAAACGCTCAGGTTGGAATACAATCGACGCACTACTGGAGACGCCAACTGCGGGTCTAATGCTATAGGATCGTCCCTCTCAGAGACCCTTTGTTTCTTTATGGAAGAAATTAAAAGCCTTTCCAAGCGCTCGTCGAGGAATCTTTTTCAAGGACCCATTTTCATTCAAGTCGTTCAGCTAAGTTGCGTTTTTGGATAAATTGCCGATAATGAAAGTGCCATTGATAATTTGTTACATATGTTGTAGATTGTGGCTCCCGGAGTCCCGGCCACCAATTTTCAATGTGTAGACCTAGTAAATAAACTAGTTGATCATCATAGGTCTGTTGTACAACTATTCATGCGTTAAATAAGCCTTCCATTGATTTGACTTTTTTTCTTCTTCTGTGGAATCCTTTTTTTAACTCGTTATCACTGCTGAAGTGAAAGGGAATAGCCTAAAGTAATAGGGAATTACCCCGTGGTAAGGCAATACAGAGCTTCTTTATTTTCTATGTTTCACAATTATTGCACACATGAAAGGCATCAAATTAGTGCGGTAACGCCATAAGCATATGTTGCATTTAAATTAAATACTGAGTTTGGCCCAACAATAGACTGAGTGTTAGAGCTTGTGTTTATTTTATTGGTAATGTCTGACTGTGCAAAGTATTGGCTCTGGTGACAGTCGGACGAGAGTCTTTTTTCGGGGAAAGTTACCAAACTTGCAACTGTTAGGCCAACGACATGACCAACACGGCTGAGGTCTACGACAGTCGTGACATTGTGGAGAGATTTCTCCACGAAAAACTCGAGAATAAAGGCATCACCTGGGAGTTCCACTTACCGA
>NC_082404.1:4446101-4466101 GCF_031168955.1 Gadus macrocephalus | reverse complement strand
TCGTGCAAATGCATTTCCCTTTGGTAGAATATCTCCGGAACGAAACAGGAAGCGTTGTGTTGCTCCGCCCCTAAGAGGTCCTGGTTTCCGACCCCACTTACTATTCCGTCTCCCCGCAGCAGTTCTGCTCTAACATGATAGGACTGCTGAGATTCTGAGATCCGCTTTGAAGCAGCAAACTGAACAACCGACGTGAAACGTAGCTGTTCTGACTGCGGAGGAAACCTTCCTCGTCTTTTTGTTCTCTGGCCCCCGTCAGTCAGTCTAGTGATAAAACCTGCCAATATATCTGTATCTTTTTACACATCTACTCATGTCTGCCTAACCAGTGTGTATGTGCGGTATTACCTAGAAATCTATTTTCAAAGGTGATTATCTCAGTTTGAATTTCCTGTGCTAACCTTTGATGAGCTGCTTTCTTTCTCTTTCTCTCTCTCTCTTTCTGCTCTATCTCTCTATCCCTCTATGTCAGAGAGATGGCCAACACACAAACCAGGCACAGACCCCCCACACACACACAGACACGGACACATACTTGTGCGTCTCAGCTGTCCAAACATAAGGCTAGAACGGTTCCTATAGTCATGTGTTTAAGTACATGTTTTTAATATCAGTTTGTGTGATTGGATGTCTTTGTGTGTTGTGGGGGACTGTGCATGGTGTGTGTGTGTGTGTGTGTGTGTGTGTGTGTGTGTGTGTGTGTGTGTGTGTGTGTGTGTGTGTGTGTGTGTGTGTGTGTGTGTGTGTGTGTGTGTGTGTGTGTGTGTGTGTGGTGTGTGTGTGTGTGTCTGACTCTAAGAATACAGGCTGTGGTTAAACCTGGATTCTCAGAATCAAGCCACAATCCGTTGCAACAAGAAGCACATAGTTGTGAAATAGTGTGAGAATAGAATGGACCTGCGACATGCACGTTGACAAAAATCTAGTTTAAGATATACAGCGGGTTCATGTTGTCTTTGTACATGAAATCAAAGCCGATGCTACACCCAATGGAGATCCAGGAGAGCATCCTGACACATCTGGGAGGGCTCACACTTGGGAGTCACAGTTGGTACATGAGTGATGTTGGTTTTCCAGGGATCTCCAGAGACCTGGGTTCCATTCCCAGGGTGCTCACTCAAGACGGAATTGACATGTTCTGCTATGTTCTCCTCCCTGTGTGTGTGTGTGTGTGTGTGTGTGTGTGTGTGTGTGTGTGTGTGTGTGTGTGTGTGTGTGTGTGTGTGTGTGTGTGTGTGTGTGTGTGTGTGTGTGTGTGTGTGTGTGTGTGTGTGTGATGTGTGTGTGTCAGGGGGGAGGTCCTGCTGGTAGTGCTACTGCTTCTCTCTCTTGCACGCTGTCCCTCTCTCTCTCTTAGGGAGAGGGAGAGAGATGAGCATGAGAGTAGAAGTAGGGGATTGAAGATTGGCTTGGTTTGTTTTGCGAAGCCATTAAATGCTTTATAGAATGATGGTTGAATGATATATCAAGATGCTTATAGTTAATATGTGACTCACAATACTCTACTCAGGTTTTGTGTGTGTGTGTGTGTGTGTGTGTGTGTGTGTGTGTGTGTGTGTGTGTGTGTTTGTGTGTTTACTTCTGTCTTCCTTTCTGTTCTGACATTCTTCATTTATAGTCCTGAAAGTCATCTTTCAGCCCTCATCAAAGTAATCGACTACACGTGGGTCTGTATACACACAAAAACAAGCACCCACAGACACCCACACACACACACACACACAGACACCCACACACACACACACACACACACACACACACACACACACACACACACACACACACACACACACACACACATGCACACACACACACACACACACACACACACACACACACACACACACACACACACACACACACACACACACACACACACACACACACACACACACACACACACACACACACACGCACACACACACACAAACACACGGTTGTCATTCATCATCACCAAGGTTGTCTGTAAAATAAGAGAAAGCAAACGTAGAATAAAAAGTAGAGGAGAAAGAAAGAGAGTATAGATAGAAATAAACAAAACATTAATTATTTAATATGGCAAATTTAATTAAACTCAGTGAATAGCTCCATGGATACTTAAGGTAGTAGCTATTCGAGCTAAATTTAACTCGCTTGAGCGTCAAGGTGAAAATATATGTTTATAAAAAGGGAAGAAGGCTGTCACAGTTGAATACCAGCGCTGGGAAGGAAAGGAGAGATCCGGAGACAGGGCCACAGAGTCAAGATGGAGAGCTGCCGGCCTCCATGTTGATTTAAGACCTTACGTGGTACCGCTACTCACTTCCTGCCATTCTCACTTCCTACTTTCACAGCATTACTGGGAACAGTGTGTGTCAGGGAATCAAACCCGACAAATCCCATCCACACATCCTCCTCCACAACACACACGCTGGCCTGCTGTGTACTGACAGCTGCCCCTGCAGGCCCTCACTCACTCTTTGGGGTCTCACAGGGACCCCCACATGAAACCATACGGGACTTACAACAAAAAGAGTAGTGTCTGTGTGTGTGTGTGTGTGTGTGTGTGTGTGTGTGTGTGTGTGTGTGTGTGTGTGTGTGTGTGTGTGTGTGTGTGTGTGTGTGTGTGTGTGTTTGTCTGTGTGTGTTATTTTATGTGAATTCCCCTCTCTTTCTCTCTCTTTATCTCTCTCGCTCTGTGCGTTTGTGCGAGTGTGTATGTCTGTGTTTTGGCAGTTCAAACTTGATAAAGTAGAATGAACTCTATTCACTGTTCCAAAAGCCCATAAAGCAGAAAATGAAAAAACAGGATGCACTTGTTATTGTATTTTTATCATACAATAATAATTATTCATTGTGTATTGTACAGCACTTTTTAAAGGTTGCTCTTAAAGGTGCTATTCAAATTAAAAAGTAGATTATTGATATGTGATATGTATGATAGGATTATTATTAAGGTCATTTGATCTGTTAAATAACACGGCTTGTTCTGTGCCTGATTTATCTTCAACATTTACATTTGCTTCAGCAGACGTTCTGTGTGTACATTTACATATACTATAGTCTTTTGGAAGATTTGCTTATCCAAAGCAACTTACTTTTTAAGAGTTGCCAGAGCAGGACAGAGCGCAGAGTCGATCAAGCAATAACCTCCTTGTTAATGGTGGTTGTGTGCAGAGTGGTAGTAAGCACTTCATAACAAAGAGGATAAGATGTTTGTTTACATGCTGACTACTCTCTGTTCACGTCTGTATTCACCCAGACTTTGACTGACTCATGTCTCATGTTGTTGTAATAAAATCATGATGACACATACATAAGAGGTGTGATCTATTGGTTGGTTCCTGGTAGATTGAGTATTATTGAAACAAAGTGTGTGTGTGTGTGTGTGTGTGTGTGTGTGTGTGTGTGTGTGTGTGTGTGTGTGTGTGTGTGTGTGTGTGTGTGTGTGTGTGTGTGTGTGTGTGTGTGTGTGTGTGTGATACTATCATCTGTTTCAGACTGGTTTCTCCCCTACTCACTCACTGTTCCACTTCACCTCTCTTTATCTTACACACACACGCTCACGCACACTGAAAACACCACGGGGAAAGAACCTAATGTTTCCTCGTTAACGCTCTACTGATTACGCTCTCTCGCTCTCTCTCTCCCCCCTCTCTTTCTCTCTCTTTCTGTCTCTCTTTTCACACCCAAAATACAAATGTTGCCTTTAAATACAACCACATTTCTACAAAACGTAGTTATTTATAAAGAAGCTTTCTCTCTGTCACACTCTAACACACACACACACACACACAACACACACACACACACACACACACAAACACAAACACACACACACACACACACACACACACACACACACACACACACACACACACACACACACACACACACACAAACACACACACAGTGTGAGGGGATCATAGTACAGTGCCATGATCAAACACATTGTGTGTTGGAGGCAACAGCTCCCTGCCTCTTTGGACCAGGATAATGATGTGCTGTGTGAGTGTGTGTGTGTGTGTGTGTGTGTGTGTGTGTGTGTGTGTGTGTGTGTGTGTGTGTGTGTGTGTGTGTGTGTGTGTGTGTGTGTGTGTGTGTGTATGCCTCTTAATGTGTGTGAGTGTATCCCATTGAAAATTACAGTATTTAGCAACATGTATTGCGTATGGTGCGGCGTGTGTGTGCGTGTGTGTGGGTTTGTGTGTGTGTGTGTGTGTGTGTCTGAGGGATTTTGTGTGCGTGTGTGTTTTTGTGTGCGTGTGTGTGTGTGCGTGTGTGTTTGTGAGGTATATTATGTGTGAGTGTGTGTGTTTGTGTGTGTGTGTGAGGGATTTTGTGTGTGTGTTTGGTATTTTGTGTGTGTGTGCGTGTGTGTGTGTGTGTGTGTATGTATGTGGTATCAAATCCATACTGAGTGTTGACATGTGTCCTTGTCCTCCGATCAGAGCTGTATTCCGCCCCTTGAAGACCTACTATACCTCTCTCTGGTCACCATGACTACCAAGATAACAACAGCATCCGCGTATCGCCCATGCTCTAGTTACTATAACAACGAAACAGACATAAAACATAAAACAACAACGTCTCCAACAAAGTAACAGACAGATGTTAGTGTGGGTAAGAGCCAGGCGCCCCCTACGCCTTGACGGGAGTGTTGTGGTCTCAACGCCAGTGGACATACTGTTGGCAATATATCCTGTTCTCTGATTGGCTGGCAGGCCACCGGTGTCACCAACGGATGCGTTTTCTGATTGGACACCAGAATACACAAAAGCCAACGGAGATGGAGATGGCAAAATAACGCATTGTTTTAATATTGTTTGTTTTAATATAAATTATTCGAATCAATTGATCATTAATAGCAAATGACAACGAGGTATATATAAACCTTTTTTAACCTGGTTCAAATTATTCCTAGCTACCCCTAAAAACAGTCCCCTTTCCATCTCCATCTTTCTTTCCCTGCTGGGGATCCTTACAGCTGGAGGGAGCTCCAGACTCTGACATTAATGGGACCGCCACTGTGTCATTGCGGCGTCGACAGCGGTACCAAGTGGGAACCAGATTTGTGGCGCCTCTGTGTCTGTGTGTGTGTGCGCACGCACTTGTGTGTGTTTATACGTGTGAGCGTGTGTAAACCCTTTCCTCATGTCTGTATGCGCGTACATGACAATGCCTTTAGGGCCTTTGTGCATCTAATGTGTGTGTGTGTGTTTGTGTGTGTGTGTGTGGGGGGGGGGGGGGGGGGTGTGTGACTGCATGTATGTGTCTGTGTCTGCATGTATGTGTGTGCATGTTTGTGCGGTTGCGTGTGTGTGTGTGTGTGTGTGTGTGTGTGTGTGTGTGTGTGTGTGTGTGTGTGTGTGTGTGTGTGTGTGTGTGTGTGTGTGTGTGTGAGAATGTGTGAGTGGGAGGGTATAACCAATGTATTGTGCCTCACATTTGGGTTTTTTAAAGCCAGGACTGTCCCTTGTGTGTGGGTTTGACAGATTATGTGCATGTCTTTTCCCGGCGTCTTAGTCTGACACATTTTACCAGCACCACCCTCCCTGAACGCCATCCTTCAGCAGAGTCACTGTCTGAATTTACAGCAGGGCACACACACACACACACACACACACACACACACACACACACACACACACACACACACACACACACACACACACACACACACACACACACACACACACACACACACACACACACACACACTTCTGCAGCATATCACCAATGCATTTAATGATACTCCCTGGGTGCTGTCAGCCCCTGTTCTTTTCCCACACATTCGAGCACGGGCAGATTCAGGCGGCAGGCAGGCATCCATCCCCTTAATGCCGAACCCCTATCTCCACAGCCATGCCCCGACCCGTCCAACATCCACTCCTGCCTTGCTGCTCCATAGGAGTGATGCCTTGTCCATCCACTGTACACTGCAGTCTTTTCCTATTCCTCCCTCCGATTGATTCCTCTATACATCTCTATGCTGATGAGCATCTCTGTGTGAAGCAAGTGCCTGAAATCTATGATATTATGAATTGTCGCTAAGGAAACGATAATGAGTGATGTCTCTCTCTCTCTCTCTCTCTCTCGCTCTCTCTCTCTCTCCCCCCCCCTCCCCCTCTCTCTCTCTCTCTCTCTCTCTCTCTCTCTCTCTCTCTCTCTCTCTCTCTCTCCCTCTCTCTCTCTCTCCCCCCCCTCCCCCTCTCTCTCTCTCTCCAGGATGCCTTTGTGGAGCAGTACGACCCCGCCAGGCCTCCAGAGGGCTGCTGGTCCGTGAGGAAGGTGGTGGGCCTGGTGGTCCTGGGAGCTGCTGGGATCACACTAGGGGCCCTCTTCACCCAGAAATAAGAGAGGCTCCAGTATGACTGCACTCAAGTTCTCTCTACCCTCTCTGGCTACCTCTCTCTCTCTCTCTCTACCTCCATCTCTCTTTCTATTGTTATTCTCGGTTTCTATTTCTTTATTGTATTTTTCTCTCACTGTCTTTCCATCTCTCTCTGTTTAGCCGTCTCTCTCCCTCTCTCGTCCTCCCTGTCTCTCTCTCCGTCTATATGTACTTCGGCCCCTCTCTCTCTGCCTATCTCTCTCTGTCTCTCCCTCTCTCCTTCCTCTCTCTGCATTAAAGCAGCCTCGCCCATCCCTGACAGAGGGGAGGGTGGAGGGGGAAGAGAGGCGCGCGGTGTGCCGGGGAGATGAACCCTGTGTCGACCGTGCAGCGGCTCACCCTGATCCCACTGAATAAACCCTGGGGCTCATTAAGAGCTCACTGCAGCGCGGCGCTCCAGTGGGAACACATTGGAGACGTCGGTTTACCGCAGAAAATAAACTCAAGGAAACCGTGAATGTTCACACTTTCAAGAACCCTCCTCCGGTCTCCTCCGCACTCGACCGACTGCATGGATCTGTTTGCTAATTATTTTTGTGTCTTGTCCTTTTTATGGATTAGTTTCAGATCAGTTTACAATCAAGGGGACCACGAACACGTGCTGTTTTATCGTCTTTTGTATTTTATGGTAATGTCATGTTTTTTTTGTTTCTCAAGAAACATTTGTTGAACTTTCACCGTCTGTTTGTCTCTCAAGCGATTGCACTGCCACCATGGATTCTGAAGGTTGCTCATGATGAGTGATGTAGCCTACTTTTTATAATATTTTTTTTATTTGATTGTTTTCTGGAGGCCTTAATTACCTAACCGCCTTCTTGTTTCTAAACCCTAGCTAACTGAATACAACCGAGCTAGCGTTTACAACCAAGATGGTCCCGAGGTGAACAAGGCCCATTTACGAATTTTAAAGTACTGTGGTGTTGTTCAATCAGTTATCACGTCAAGGCAGTATACCCCCACGATGCTGGCAAAATGTAAAAACACATCATTATGTTTGTTCCGACTTTCCGACAACACAGAGGAAAAAGTTTTTCCGCCACCGAAATGCTGAATATTTTGAAATTGCATCTGAATACTCCGCCCTTGTTGTGCTGTGGTTTGGTCCAAATTGTAGTATATTGATGTAAAAGCAGATGCTGATATGTTGTATATATAACAAAAACAATCATTATAGTATTACAATTTAATACAATTAAAACGTAAAGTCAAATAACAACAGTTCTCTTTCCCTGATTCTAGTGTCTTGCTACTGTCTGATTTAAGGAGTGGTGATAACATTGATAACATCTACTCTTCTGATTGCTCCTGACAAAGGGCCGTGTACTGCTGGAAGCTGGTCGTATGAGGATGAGGGGTCTGTGCCTTTAACAGGTCTGTGTAATTACGTCAGCGAACAATTACATCAGTTTGGACGTGACCTTATGCATCATTCCAATTCTAAATGAATTGTGTCTCCTTGGACATTTTACAATGTTGTTTACAGTGCAATCCTATAGCACAAACTGGGTAATATTCTGAAGTCCAGAGTCACCTTCCTTAATTTCCTGATCATTTGATAATCATATTTGGCATTCATAATAATACCGAAAAAAAAATCATTTTTTTGTTATTTTTAGAGAAAGTTGTACCAATTTGACCAATAACTTACTTTCACCTTGAAAAGCATGATGCTAACAGCATTACATGGTATACAATTAGTCTAGCAACAGGAGCCCAAAGAGAAATGTATTTTGGGAGTTGTGGTTTCCACTGACTACGAATTGGTCAACCAGGGAATGAACACCAATTTTCCCTCTGATGGATAAATCAGAACGTGAGTTTTGCTGATCTGTTGAATACATATTTCTATAGCAAGCGAGCTTGCCTTTTTCTAATTCTTAATATTGTCTAGCGTGTTATGATGATTGTGTTGATTTTTGAATTTCATGAAGCTGCATGTTAAAGATCTGATAAGCATGGACCCATTTAATAAATACAACCTGCAGGATGTCGGCTCTCCCCTTGCCGAGGTTATAGATCTCCTTCTCTGAGAGGCTTGAAGGGAGGTGTTGCCTGAACCTTGCTAAGCTTCTTTTCGGGGCAGTGTGAGGAGAATATTGGATCGAGTAGGGCTCTGTTCGGCCGCTGAGTGTATCTCTCTGTGTGTGTATTGTTTTTTTGTTTGTGTTCATTACTTTGTGCCTGTGCGTTTGCCTTACAAGTCAATTTACATATTTACAATTTACTGACTCCTTTTAGATTCCTGCTAATGCAGCCACACAATACATGGTTGTGTACAAGGAGGTGTGTGACCGCTGTCTGGCGCCGTGACTGGTGGTTGGTAATCAATTACACGACGCACCGAGAACCATCATGGCTTTCTGAGGCAGATTGTTGTATTATTTTTGTTTTATTCAGTATAGTGTATAATTTATAATATTCATTCTCTGTAGTTTCGAGAAACTGGAGGAGCTGTCAAAATTACAGAAAGCATCTCTGGTATCTTTAAGATATTTCTACTGTGTAGATATTTCTAACTGCCGTCTTATTAGGATATAGCCAGTTAAAAATCGAATAGGGTCGGACATATATATTTCTCCACAAGGTGATTCATAGCAAATATTGATGTATTCCACAATTACACACACACAGGCACACACACACACACACACACACACACACACACACACACACACACACACACACACACACACACACACACACACACACACACACACACACACACACACACACACACACACACACACACTCACACGCACACATCTATGACATGATGAAGATGATGGTGGTGTTGGAAGAGGAATCTGCTGAGCTTTGGACTATGTTCCTTATATGCAGTTTTCCCAGAATCCCACCCTGCTATCCTCACATTCGTGTGTTAAGTGAGCCCCCCCCCCCATCTCTCTCTCACTCTCTCTCTCTCTCTCTCTCTCTCTCGGGTGGACTTAACCCTGTATGGAGACGCATTAAACAAGCCTTAACAAGGGCTAACGCGGCTGACAGTCTGCGTGAGTGTGTGAGTGTGTGTCTGGAGAAGAAATAGACGGGGGGATAAAAGAGAGAGCGAATGGGGGGGGGGTTCGATGGAATTAGGGAGGGGGAACGAGACGAGAAAGGGTTAGAAATGGAGATAGATGGCAAGTTGGGGAAAAGGAATAAAAACAGAGAGAGGGGAGGGTGTGTGTGTGTGTGTGTGTGTGTGTGTGTGTGTGTGTGTGTGTGTGTGTGTGTGTGTGTGTGTGTGTGTGTGTGTGTGTGAATGTGGGGGGAGCATGCAGCTCTGCAATAGCCCAGAGAATTAATTTACTGATTTAAGTAAAAAAAATTATAAAGTTAAACTCCAACCTAACATGGACATAGACAACGCAAACACAAACACACACACACACACACACACACACACACACACACACACACACACACACACACACACACACACACACACACACACACACACACACACACACACACACACACACAGCCATTAAGCTCACCCATATCCATGACTCCCCTCCCAATCACAATACCACACACACACACACACAAACACACACACACACACACACACACATACACACACACAAACACACACATGCTTTTCCGGACCTCAAAATTCGACCCACCACAAGTGCACACTCCAAGTTCAATCTTTAATCATGTGGAAACATAGCCATGTTTTTTTTCTGGTGCAGTCTGGCGTGTGTGAGTGAACGTGTGTGTTTCTGTGGTTATATGTGTGGTTATAAGTATGCTTGCTGCAATACGTGTGTGCTGTGTATATGCACACATGCGTTTGCGGGTTTATGGGGTTTGCTGGCTAATTGACTAGTGATGCCTTTCTCTCTCTCTCTCTCTCTCTCTCTCTCTCTCTCTCTCTCTCTCTCTCTCTCTCTCTCTCTCTCTCCTCTCTCTCTCTCTCTCTCTCTCTCTTTCTCTCACTCTCTCTCTCTCTTGCTCTCTCAAAGGGGTTGGGAATGTGTTGAGCACAGCAAAATTCAGCCGAGAGATATGGGATGAGGGATACCCACACACACACACACACACACACACACACACACACACACACACACACACCAGACACACACACACACACACACACACACACACACACACACACACACACACACACACACACACACACACACACACACACACACACACACACACACACACACACACACACACAGACACACACAAACGCACGTGTGAGGCTAAAATCAGTTGAGTGTTGTATTTTTCTTCCCATCTAAATGGCTTTCTAATCCAGCGATCTGGTTTCCATTAGTTTTTATCTGACCAGACACGGCGTCGACAATGAAGATAAAAAACATGAATGTATATAAATCTCTTATATGCTACAGGGTATATTCTTTTCTCACTCCTGTTCCCAACCTGCCAGTGCCACCCTGCTTAGATTGAAACTGTAGATCCCTGGGAGTTGTAGTTTCTACCTCGACTCCAGAAACACAACAGTGTGTAGTTCCCCTCTTGGCCACAGTGGACAGTTGTTGGAGAACTGCTGCCTTGCTCGAAGGGGCTCCGCGGGGACCGCCGATGAGCAAGGATTAGGGAGACTAATACTCCCACTCAGACCTTTTGTCTTGACACTCTCAGAGAATTGATTAGTCCATCCAACAAAGGCGGCTGGTCATGTGATGTCTCTGGTCCAATAGGAACTGCATTCATCGGCTCACTTAATCCACTTGCTCGTCGAACTGCAGAACCACAAGCAAACACTTGAGTTCCATCATAAGAAACCTGCATGGAGATGAATAACAGCATTTCATACTTATCTACCCTTTACCATTGAGGTGACATTATGAATCCAAATCCATTTTTCAGTGTTTTCTATTCAAATTGCATTTATTTTATGAGCAGTTCTAGAGGTCAGGCATCTTGCACAAGGACGCCTGAAGCTAGACTGCGGACTGCGGGGTGAAGGTACCGGATTGGGTTAGACATAAAAGCTCTCCCACCACAGACAGACAGTGTTGTTGTAGATGTGTTTATTTATTTAAGGCACCCTACAAACTCCTGAGCTGGTTTCAACATGATGCGCACTCGCTGGGCAACACTTCTTCTGGCAACATGCCAAGCACACGCCAACTCAACAGCAGATTGGATTTTAACAGGAATAATGCATTCAGACACGTGTCATTGCAGTCTCATTGCAGGGGTGCAGCGTGTCAACTGTTGCTGATAAAGAAATGCTTACTAAACGGTTTGTCGTTCAATATTCATTGTTTAGAGCACAAAGTGAGAGTGTAAGCATGTGTGTGTGCTCCCTATTTCCACTGTTTCTTCTCATAGTCCCAGTACACAGAGAATCCTTGGATTGGGTTGACCTGCATGTCGATCATCCTCTGGGTTTGTTTCTCTATCCACTCAGGGGACAGCGTGTGAGGCACCTCCCCGAAGACTGAAGGAGGAAAAAAGAGAGTCATGAGAGAGAGATCTACCCATCTATCTATCGCTCTTTCTATTTGTCTGCAGGCAGCCTCATCTCAATGTCTGTCTGTCTGTCTGTCTGTCTGTCTGTCTGTCGGCAGACAGCCTTGTCTCAATGTCTGTCTAGCCCTATATTTACATTTACAATAATGGCATTTTATCCAAAGCAACTATATATTTATGCAACCATTCACTCACACATTCACACACCGACGGCGGAGTCAACCACGCAGGGCGACAGCCAGCTCGTCGAGAACAGTTAGGTTGAGGCGTCTTGCTAAGGGACACCTCGACACTCACAACTAGGGTAATCCGGGGATCGAGCTAACAACCTTCTGGTTACAGCTCAACCCGTCCTACATCCTTAGCAAAGCCGACCCCTGTATCCCAGTATGGGATACATACACACACACACACACACGCGCGCGCACGCACACGCACGCACACACACACGCACTCACACAAGCACACACACGCACACACACAAGCACACACACACAGATTCCCTGAGCGCTACTAATTTGCAGACATTAGGTATGAAGGGATGTGTGTCAAGAGAGGTTGGAATGTCTAGGAGAACGAGACTCAGCGGGGAGGATCGAGACCTGTGGCAGAGAGAGAGAGAGCGAGAGAGAGAGAGAGAGAGAGAGAGAGAGGGAGAGAGAGGCAGAGAGAGAGAGAGAGAGAGAGAGAGAGAGAGAGAGTATGCAAGATATCTATAGATATCTATTTATATTATTTATATATAAATATAGTGACAGAGAGAGAGAAGTACAGAGGGTGATTGAGAGCGTAAGCTGTATTTATACTGCATTGAATATTGAGGGTTTCGTCTGACATCTCGCTGACACACACACGCACACACACACACACACACACACACACACACACACACACACACACACACACACACACACACACACACACACACACACACATACACACACACACACACACACACACACACATAGCCTAAGTTTTCACAGGTGGAGAATGTAAAGTAATTAGAGGGGAGGATTTCAGGGCAACTCAAGATGCACTGACCTTTAGCAAATTTATCATAGCATATTATATCATATAATCCCCATCCCTGCCTATTGACTGTGTGACCATGTGTGTATGTGTGTGTGTGTGTGTGTGTGTGTGTGTGTGTGTGTGTGTGTGTGTGTGTGTGTGTGTGTGTGTGTGTGTGTGGTGTGTGTGTGTGTGTGTGTCTGTGTCTTACCATAGACCCTTTGCCACCAGACCAAAAGTCCAGAAAAGCCCAGCATGAAAAACACTCCACCTAAGAATACAGATCAGCATCATAATGTGATCATCATGATCATCACCTGAACCACCATCATAGATAGATAGATAGATAGATAGATAGATAGATAGATAGATAGATAGATAGATAGATAGATAGATAGATAGATAGATAGATAGATAGATAGATAGATAGATAGATAGATAGAGAGAGAGAGAGAGAGAGAGAGAGAGAGAGAGAGAGAGAGAGAGAGAGAGAGAGAGAGATAGATAGATAGATAGATAGATAGATAGATAGATAGATAGATAGATAGATAGATAGATAGATAGATAGATAGATAGATAGATAGATAGATAGATAGATAGATAGATAGATAGATAGATAGATAGATAGATAGATAGATAGATAGATAGATAGATAGATAGATAGATAGATAGATAGATAGATAGATAGATAGATAGATAGATAGATAGATAGATAGATAGATAGATAGATAGATAGATAGATAGATAGATAGATAGATAGATAGATAGATAGATAGATAGATAGATAGATAGATAGATAGATAGATAGATAGATAGATAGATAGATAGATAGATAGATAGATAGATAGATAGATAGATAGATAGATAGATAGATAGATAGATAGATAGATAGATAGATAGATAGATAGATAGATAGATAGATAGATAGATAGATAGATAGATAGATAGATAGATAGATAGATAGATAGATAGATAGATAGATAGATAGATAGATAGATAGATAGATAGATAGATAGATAGATAGATAGATAGATAGATAGATAGATAGATAGAGAGAGAGAGAGAGAGAGAGAGAGAGAGAGAGAGAGAGAGAGAGAGAGAGATAGATAGATAGATACTGACCGAGGACAGTCTTCCACTCTGATGAACCCTGACGCATCTCACAGTAGGACTGCTTGTGAGCTAGTCGATACACTGTAGAGGCAAACCGATAGGCGAACAGGCAGACAGACAGACAGATGGCAGACAAACATCGAAACTTCATCATTTGCAGTTAAAAACATACATTTAAATTTACATATAGGGCACGAAGATCTTTTCATATTTTGTAATGTTCATTCCTATCAGTTATTTTAAGACATGACCTTTGTGAGGCGAATGACAAAAATGAATTGTTATACTGCCACCTGCAATCAGAATTTGCTAATACATTCTGTATTTTGTGTGCTTGTGCGTGTGTGCGTGCGTGCGTGCGTGTGTGTGTGTGTGTGTGTGTGTGTGTGTGTGTGTGTGTGTGTGTGTGCCCATGTGGCCTTACAAGCCAATTTCTCCTCCTTGGTCAGCTTCCCCCAATCGCCTTTCTCCTTCTCCTTGAGAGCTCTCTGCTCATTGGTCAGGTCCCTTACGTAAGGGACATCAGAAAGGGGCGTGTCCAGGCGGCAGAGGTATGGAGTGACAGTGCAATCGACCAGCTCTAGAAAGACAAACAGATAAATGGCTTTGTCCCAATGCTTCTTAGTGTGGCTGTGCCTTTGTGTTTATGTGTTTGTGTGCGTGTGTGTGTGTGCGAGTGTGCGTGTGTGAGTGTTTTGTGTCATGGGTGTGTCAGGGGTGTATATTGTTGCACATTGCTACCTGAGCCAGTCTGTCCCTGAAGTCGGCTGGAGGAACACAGACCTCTCCAAAGCCCCACCCTTCCTAAGGCGGCGCGACACAGCATGACCCTGGCCCAAGCACAGAGAGAGGAACACACTTAACACACACTCAACACACACTCAACACACACTTACCTGAACTATCACCAACCCCAAGACAGAGGATATCACCTGCTTTAACATTGAAATAGGGTTTGTTCATCAGAATGCATTGTGGGATATTTTGTTGGAGTTAGGTGTTAGCGTTAGGTGTAGAAGTTTATTGAGAGTTGTAGAATCCTAAAACAATGTGAAAATACTTTGATCATTGATTCTTTGTTTTGCAACGTGTCACATACAAAACACAGAGGCAGTTTCAAACACAGCAATGTCTTCCCATGATATCAAATCATCTCAAGATGAATTACCTACAATTACGACAAAAAAACATTATAACTCACATATTAACCAACATTCCGATACTTTGCTTCCAAACTTCGGCAGACACTGCAATGAGGCTTTGCAATGTACAAGCCCTATGACGAAAACGAAATAATCCTAACCTGTGACAGTATGCACTGTAATGTTATGAAAATGATAATGAAAATGTTTTTTTATGATAATTTGATAATCCTTTCGGAATTTTCTCTGCGTTCTATGGATCCAAAGCACAGTGCCCCTCATCAGATATTATATACATATATATATATATATATAGGCCTGCTATCTCTCTCCCTCTCTCTCTCTCTCTCTCTCTCTCTCTCTCTCTCTCTCTTTATTGGAGCGGTCACACACACCGTCAAGTGCGATGTGAGCTGTGTCACGTAGCGCACATAGCCGCTCTACCGCAAACCTCATATGCTAACGAGCGAGAGAGAGAGAGAGAGAGAGAGAGAGAGAGAGAGAGAGAGAGAGAGAGAGAGAGAGAGAGAGAGAGAGAGAGAGAGAGAGAGAGAGAGAGAGAGAGAGAGAGAGAGAGAGAGAGAGAGAGAGAGAGAGAGAGAGAGAAAAGGTTAATCATTTATTGTAACTGTTAAATCGGATGCCCATTAGACAGTGGTTGTACTGGCCAGGCCCCGGTGACCAACAGTGGAATACTACTAGTAGCCTAGTAGCCTATTTATACCTACTACCTACATACATTTGCATGCAGCAATGGATAAGCATAAAGCAAAATAATTATACAATGTCTGGCAAGTGAAAACTTTTGTTACATTTTTGTAATGGCAAATAAGGCCAATGCAAATGATTATCCACACAGTACAGATGTATTTGATCACTATTGATTGTATTTTTAAGTAGGCCTATGCATTGTGGCACATGGAGGAGGAACAATAATATGTTGCTTAATAATGTAAATTTATATTATAATACACAGCAAAGCTTTTCTAAACAAACAGAAAACACGATGAATTGATCCTTTCACCCACCTTACTGTTGTATTTCCGTTGATTAAATGTATCTTGAACTGACCTTCTATTGTGTGATACTGCCTACGTGCTCATGAGGATGTAGGACTGTAATCTGGTATGTTAATATCAAACCAGGTGTCACACCCATTCCTAACAGACAGCCAATAGCAGGTGACGAGGAAGCGCAACAGTTAACCAAACTCTGCAGCACTCTGCAGAGGTGGAGCGGTTTGACCGGCTATCGGAAGGTTGCAAGTTCGATCCATGGTTCTTCCTAGCAGAGGTTCGAAGCGTCCCTGAGCAAGGCACCTCACCCTAACTGCTCTCGACGAGCTGGCTGTCGTCTAGCATTGACACTTCAGTCGGTTTGTGTATGGATTGGTGAATGCTAGGCAATAATTGTAAAGCACTTTGCGTGGCCTCTGGATATAATCACACTGATATAATCACTTTCACACTGACTCCTCATATTATTTAGAGAAATCATTGCACTGTTTCACGTGCACCTGTTAATTGTTTCAGCGTTGCAGGTTCGCCCCCCACCGCTAGATGGTAGCAAAAGCATTGCAAACTGGCGACATACAGATGGTTACTTTAAGAAGTTAAACTGAAGTCAGTAAACATTGAAAGATAGAAACAGAATATTTACAAATCCTTATACTTTATTCATTAGTTCAACCAGAAATATAAAAACAGGTGAATATCAGTAGTGATAAATTCTTTATTTACTTAACAGTAGCACAGCTGTCATCGACCTTTGATCTTTCCTTTAGAAACTAATAAGGGTTGGATATAAATATATAAACAATTGGCTTCATAAAGTCATCGTCAACAGTCAGGGTATCCTTAGGATTTGGATACTGAATGGCCGTCAGACAGTTCCTCATAGGCTAATATCCACGGTGAGCTAGGAAGCTGTAACTTTGGAATACAATTGTAAGCTACTGTTGTTACCTCTTCTGGTTACAACACAAATACAGCTAACCAATTTACAGGAATGAGATATAAAGATCCAACAAACATTAGATGACATCCACAGGTTTATACAGGCTGCTATACAATAGCTGTTTCTATACATATACGTGATGCATATAGATGTTTAATTGTAAAATATGTTCTTCCATCTTTAAAATCTGAACAATATATTAAACTCTGGATCCGGCCTTAATATATCAAACATAAAAACCTTTGTCTTAAAATCTACCAGCAGTATAACAATAGTATATTTTAGCTTTTCTATAAAACAATATATCAGTTTTCACACACTGTCAATTGTAACACACTAACAATTGATATAAATATGGATAATCAATCTAATCTTGGTTTCAACAAATAAGCAATGATTGATAATGTTTGAATGTATTAATGCATATTATGCAGTAACATCTAACAATATAGAACATTGTAGATATATTTCTGACAAAAAACCTATCCTACTCTATTCAAACAGTAGGGTAACCAGCATCTCTCCATCAAATTTGACCAATCACGTTCTAGATAAAAGGCACACATGACATTGATGATGCTGTTAAGCCACACCCCTTTCTGAGGACATAGGATAGGGTTATGGAGGGACGACATTGAGGAATGCATTTCAATCATTTGTAATTAAAAAACAGTCTGAATAGAAAACAACCAGCTCTCATTACCTACCTATTTCTATAGTGTATCTGACAAGTTTAAATTGAAATAACACGAAAATCAGAGAAGTGAATGAGGTCATGACAATTTTCTGCTTGTTTTTGAATTAGTTTACATCAAAATGGCGGGTAAGATCTCAAGAGGAGATTTGTGTGTTTATCAGACATTTTGGTGTTCAAACAGTATCCATAACATATTTTTCTCTGTCATTAGCTAGAACTATGTTGCTAGGAGACCAACGCCAGAGCGTGGTTCACTCACCTCCACTGTCCTACGGCAATAAGGGAGCAGTACTGCCTTGCTCAAGGGAAGGCTCCCAGCCTTCACACCGGTGACCTGGTAGGTGTCAGATTGTCTTCTATTGTACGTAACCATGCAAGTTCGCCTGGAACTTCTGCTCTTTTGTGTTTTTTCATCTGATGGTCAACAGTAACAAAACAAAGTGTCCAGGGATAATAATTCCTGAATTGTTTGAAAAAACGAAATAACGGCTTTCTAATTGATGACGTTATAGCGATGCACGCTTTTTTTCAAATATGAATGAGTGAATGATTGGCTGAGAGAACCCTTTCAGATCCCTGATTGGTTCAAATCCATGTCAATCAATCATTCCGATGGTTCGACTGCTTTCAATTGATTTGGTAGACAACCAGGCAACGAGTCACGGCTCTGCATTAATGACTGCACATTGCAGCTTGGCCAAAGAGAACTCTGCTTTAAGCCTCTTGGCCAATCCCGGTGTCCGTATGTGGACAGTGGATCCCACCTTCGCCCCATCAGCGAAACGCACTCTGGCTGCCCTGTGATGGACAGCTAACTGTCGTGACTCATCTTATTGAAACCCTAGACACGTCTCATCACTCACCCCCCTTTGCTCCCTCCTCCTCCTCCACCTCTTCTGTTTCCTCTCCTCCCCCCTCGCCCCCTTCCTCCTCTCCTTTCCCAGTGTCTTCTGAGGTTCCCTCTGTCTCTCGCCCTCCTTCCCCCCCCTCTTCTTCGGTCTCGTCCTCCTCTTTTTCTTCTCCCACCGCCTCACCATCTTTGTCCACAACTTCCTCGGCCTCTTCCTCTCTCTCTTCTACTTTTCCTGTGTCTCCCTCTCTCTCCTCTCCTTCTGTCTCTCCCTCTCTCTCTTCTCCTACCTTTGTCTCTCCCTCTTTTTCATCTCCCTCCGTCTCTCCCTTTATATCCCGTCCATCCTCTTTCTGTCCCTCTCTCTCATCTTTCTCTCCCTCTATTGTTTCGCCTTCCTCTGTCTCTCTCCTCTCTAATTGTGTCTCTCCCTCTCTCTCCTCTCCTTCATCTATTTCACCCTCTCCCCCTCTCTCCTCTACTTCCTCTGTCTCCCCCTCTCCCCCTCTCTCCTCTACTTCCTCTGCCTCCCCCTCTCCCCCTCTCTCCTCTCCTTCCTCTGTCTCCCCCTCTCCCCCTCTCTCCTCTACTTCCTCTGTCTCCCCCTCTCCCCCTCCTTCCTCTGTCTCCCCCTCTCCCCCTCTCTCCTCTCCTTCCTCTGTCTCCCCACCTTTCTCTTCTCCTACTGCTTCGGTTGTCTTTTCTTCCATCTCTAACTCCAACTCTACATCCTCTGCATTCAACACGTCTGTCTCACATACTGTCTGTGTGTCTGTCTCTACTTCTGTCTCACATACTGTCTGCGTGTCTGTCTCCCCTTCTGTCTCACATACTGTCTGTGTGTCTGTCTCTACTTCTGTCTCACATACTGTCTGCGTGTCTGTCTCCCCTTCTGTCTCACATACTGTCTGTGTGTCTGTCTCTACTTCTGTCTCACATACTGTCTGTGTGTCTGTCTCCCCTTCTGTCTCACATACTGTCTGTGTGTCTGTCTCCCCTTCTGTCTCACATACTGTCTGCGTGTCTGTCTCCCCTTCAGTCTCACATACTGTCTGCGTGTCTGTCTCCCCTTCAGTCTCACATACTGTCTGCGTGTCTGTCTCCCCTTCAGTCTCACATACTGTCTGTGTGTCTTTCTCCCCTTCAGTCTCACATACTGTCTGCGTGTCTGTCTCCCCTTCAGTCTCACATACTGTCTGCGTGTCTGTCTCCCCTTCAGTCTCACACACTGTCTGCGTGTCTGTCTCCCCTTCAGTCTCACATACTGTCTGCGTGTCTGTCTCCCCTTCTGTCTCACATACTGTCTGTGTGTCTGTCTCCCCTTCTGTCTCACATACTGTCTGTGTGTCTGTCTCCCCTTCTGTCTCACATACTGTCTGTGTGTCTGTCTCCCCTTCAGTCTTGCAT
>NC_082404.1:4435351-4438501 GCF_031168955.1 Gadus macrocephalus | reverse complement strand
TATTTCATTAAAATACACACACACACAACCACTCCCACACGGTCACAAGCATGGCTAACACAAGCTGCAAAAGCTGACGATACCATGGAGCCCTCTTCAGGTCATTCAGTGATAATGCAGATGAGTTGTCGTCACACACACTTGTTCGTGGTGGAAAAAAACTCTGGCAGGCTTTACGGCCACCGTAAAACACTGTTCCTGAGGGGAACCCGCAGTCCACACACGGCCATGGCACTTATAGTCGCCGTTTGGCTGTAACAACGGGGTGCACACACAGATCACACACTCTCCTTGCGATACACACACCATGAGCGTGCTGAGAGAGAGAGAGAGAGAGAGAGAGAGAGAGAGAGAGAGAGAGAGAGAGAGAGAGAGAGAGAGAGAGAGAGAGAGAGAGAGAGAGAGACAAAGAGAGTGGTAGAGAGACAGGAAAGGTAACTTAAAAAAAATGTGTTGTTCTATTACACAATACACACACACACCCACACCCACACCCACACCCACACACACACACACACACACACACACACACACACACACACACACACACACACACACACACATTACAATGTTACAATGTGAGTCTATATATAGTAGTGATTGTACACATCATCTAGAGCAAGGTGTCTCAAAGGGAATTTGAATAGATCTGGGACTCATACAATGTCACCCATACAATGTTTCTGGTGCAAACATGCACCAGAATACTATCCCTCACTCATCTAACACACACTTAATAACATCTTCTGACAAACTGATCTGTCCTCTATCTGCAGAACACAGACACACAACTGTATTGAGATACCTCACGTTGCATGTCATTTGTGTTTGTGTGTGTGTGTGTGTGTGTGTGTGTGTGTGTGTGTGTGTGTGTGTGTGTGTGTGTGTGTGTGTGTGTGCGCGTGTGTGTGTGTGTGTGTGTGTTTGTGTGTGTGTGTGTGTTTGTGTATATGGGCCCACGTGCAAGGGTGTGTCATGCGTGTGTATGCTGCTAAATCCCTGTATTTGTGTGTCTGTGTTGTGTGTGTTTGTCTATGGTAGATCCCTGTGTGTGTGTGTGTGTGTGTGTGTGTGTGTGTGTGTGTGTGTGTGTGTGTGTGTGTGTGTGTGTGTGTGTGTGTGTGTGTGCGTATGTGCATCATGCGTGTGTTTGGTGTTAGATCTGTTGTGCTGTGTGCGGGGGGGGCAATTACTGAGCTGAAGGAACATTGAGAGAGGCACTTTAAAAGATTAGATAAGCACTACAGCACAAGGATAGTCACAAACCTAAAATTACGCACACACACACACACACACACACACACACACACACACACACACACACAATCTCCTTTTGTGTGATTTAATACCACAGAGTGATGCGCTCACTAATAACATGGGCTGTTGTTGGCAGGGGCCAGTGCCTTAAGAACTATGATTCGTGGCAACGTAACCCAGAGAAATCTTCTGTGGTGACCTGACACAGAATACCCCCTTCTCAAAGAGACTGGTCACGAAGTTGTTACACGCACAAAGAAAATGTTACAAGAATAACTAATACTGTATTAAGTCACTGTTGATCAATTGTTCTAATATCCAAACGCTGAAACGTGCAAGATTATGCCTCTATATTTTTTGGAGAAACACCATTGGAATATTCGGCGATAAGCATACAAAACATTCTTTGCATGTATGCAAGCTTACAGTACATTTACATATTGCAATACATATTGAAAAATGAAGCATGTGTTTTTATTATCGATACAAATCATGATTCTAATGCAAAGCATACCCGACTGGTGGTCATACTTACTGATTCCCAGAGGTCCTGGCTCAGACTTCCTCCTGTACAACGTCCTGTCCTCTTCCTGTCTCCTGTCAGTCCGTCCATCAGTCTCTTCCCAGTACCTGTCAGTCTGTCCCTCCGTCCGCCGGTCGGTCTTCCTTCCCGTCCGTCTGTCCGGAAGTTCCTTCCGCTTGCGGTCCGACGGAGGAGGTAGTGGGAGAAGCAGAGCCCAGCCGGGGGTCCCGGACCCCCGCCGAGGGCTCTGTCTCTCCGTCCACCCGTCCGTCTCCATCCGGCCCCCGTCCCCCCCCGGCGTCCCCCCCTGGCTGTCACGCCCCCTGTGCCCCCCTCCTGCCTGTCCCTGGCTGTCACTCTCTGCGGCCAGGAGACCTGACTCGGACCTCCTCCTCCGGGTCTCTGCTCCGGTCCATCTCTCCGGGAGCATCTTCCTCCTCTCCCGCTCCTCCAGGCGGACGCTGGGCTCCGACTTCCTCCTCCGTCTTTCCTCCGTCTTCTGTCTCTCCTCCTCCTCCTCCTCCTCCATCTTCTCCGTTTCTTCCTCCTCCTCCTCCTCTTCCTCGGCCACTTGTCCGCAGGGCTCTGACCTCCTCCTGGGTGTCGTCTTACCCGTCTCTCCCCAGCGCTCTCGGCCTCTCTGGTTCTCCTCTTCTCCTCCACCTCCGCGCTGCCACAGGGCTCACTGCACCTCCTCTCCTTCCACCTCTCCGTCTCCCGCCATTTCTTCATCATCAGGTGGCTCAGGCGCTTCATGGCCGCCGCCGCTGCTTCTTCTTGAGTTTCTCCAAATAAAACCAGTAACAAAGTAGGCTAGCTCTGGGCGCAAGCTGTGGTTACACCTCTTGTTTTGCCGTGAGATCCGATTAGTCTAGAGTTCACTGTGGTTCCAGTCGCCTGCTCTTTTCTCCATTTTTTTTGGTCATTCAATACAACCTGATAATTGAACTAAACCAACAAACAATACAGAGCGCTAGAATTGTGAGAAAATCCTCATGAAATCCATGACAAGCCTTGTTATGTGTGCCCTGTTGTTGCGTTAACCTAACCCCCCTGCTGGCAGTCTGCTCGGCCTGAGTGCGGTACGCAACAGCGACCCCTGGCGGCCGTCCCGCGGCCTGTAACTGATATCCAAACGGGTCATTAACATTAACTACATTTAGCTTCCTCCTGTTGACCTCTGGCGAAGCAATCGTAAGTAATCTCTCTGGTTGAGATCACAACGCAATAGTAAAGAACTAAAATTAAAGTTATTACATTATTTTAGAGATACAAAGTAATTAACAAAGTTAACCGTAGAATTACTCATAATAACAGACACTAAGAATAAAGATAAATCCAACAGTTGTTGTTTTCCAAGTTACGTTTTG